>NW_027305493.1:600000-850000 GCF_039555335.1 Amphiura filiformis | reverse complement strand
AAGATATCTATCAAGAAGAGCTGTATATTCATGTAAGACATTCAATAGACATACAAGATGACGTTTTGTACAAAAATTATGTTTTTCATTTCATTCCATTCATCACTGGAGAAATACTATCACATTGCCAACAAACAATACCAAGTTAAATAATATTTATTGATATCGTGCTAACAATTTTCCGCCACCGATAAAAACTGATGATTATGCATATTAATTTGGTACCCAATACCCATCCACAGAGGATGATTTAAGCACTTCCCAGAAGTCTTGCGGTTAGCACAGCTGTGTGAGTGAACATGACACCACTGCCCGCCCACTGCATACACACGTGCATGGTTAAATTTGAATTTGGACAGATATATTTACAATAAAAACACCTTCTAAAGGTTGGTCGATTTCACATTTTATGTTATCTACAGAAGGTGTGAATTATCCTTCATGCATACATCACTTTAGATCTAAAATCGACCAAGTAATGACGACACACGGGCAATTCTAAAACAACATCTTTTGCACAGAGTTCAATGGGATTTGAAAAGTAAAGTGGCAGTTGAAACTCTGGTGATAACACTTTTACGGTGCATGATGGGGCTTCCTTAAATCATCCTCTGACCCATCCATATATCATTGTTGTTCCCTCTATCCCTCTATCATTCTAAAGTAACGCCCTCTTTTCATCACTGGAGTAATACTATGGGAGTACCAACACACAGTGCCAAGTTTAGCGGCTACGCCGGAGATTAGACTTAATCAAGTCTCATCTCTTTGAATGGGATACACACTAGTTTCTAGACAGGCTAAAATGATCTGAATACTAGTGGATGGTATATGTTTGATTATACATGTAGTTGTAGACTACGGAAGGGTTTAAGCTGGTTTAGAAAGCATGCTATATAGTTATTTTTGTTTTAATATGATAATAAAATAGATGATGATAATAAAATAAGAAAAGAAGGTCACTGGACTCACTTCAAACATCAAACAATTAAAGCAACAATATCCTAAAATCGGGCAGGAATGTGGCCTAAATGATCTAGTGTTACCTGTCGTGTGGTTGGCGTCTAGGCTACGTGAGTCAAGTGCCAAGTATAGTTTCCCGGTATTTGAATTAATCTAATTGTATTTTCGTGACTTTGTTAAGATCTTAATGTCAACAATGTTAATAAAATCAACAAAACTAGACTTCTCAGTAACATAGTTATGATAGTGATTGAGCATGTTGAATTCTCGATCTGATTAGGTCTACCATTGAATTTGAAGTATGGTAATAATAAAATAATGTTCCCGATATGGCGACAATGATATATGCCTGAAGTATGTTTGCCAAGAAAATGCTATTATCTAGTGAATTCAGAAGCGTGTTTTGTTTCACATCGGTTTGATTTTGATCTGCGAATCAGGTGGTGTATGACGTGCAATCCCTAAATTCAGTAAATTTTCATCGTCAACCGTGTAATTGAATGGGATTATTTTGAAATTTTAAAACGCTTGAAATATCACAAACAAATAGGCCTATGTTGATAAATAATATAAATACAAGCTAAAACCGTTGGGGTTCGATAATGAACCCCACAAAACTAACCGAGTATATGGAAAATGCCATACGGCCGGGCGGTTTCACGAGTTGCCGGCGCGATCATGTCATCCGCCGCCTGCTGAGAATAGTCCTATAGCTCAGGGTTTGATTTTATACCTAATACGTGTTTGAACTCTGATCTGTGCATGGCGATATTAAAATTGATTTGATAAACATGATCAATAAGTGATCGATAAATAGGCCGATGTAGGCAATGGGTGCATGTGGTTGGGGGATTCAAAAGAAATTAAGTTTTTGTTAAAATTAATTAAAAAAAATGTAGGCCTACTGGCCCTCGGAAAAATATATTCTCATAAAATCAGAACGGATGAAAATGTTTAAATTCCTGTTTAATATATCAGCCCCTTTTGGTTTAGAACTCTTTCCCTTCTATAATCGGGAGAAGTTACATGGCCTTTGCCTCTTCGAAACGCCTAAGCTGAATACGCGTAAATACACGCGTCTGCTTAGTTCAGATATAGTGGTGCTCGTTGGTTCAGATCCAGTGCAACATTTATGGACTCTAGTGTAATTACCAAGGAAAAAGAGACAGAAAAAATCTACGGCAACTTTGGGGTACCTATATATATTTGGGTCATAGGTGCGAGTTTTCCTGTCGCGAAAAACGAGACAATAATCTCGCTAGCTACGGCGTCGCTTAATCATACCCGTTGCGTCTCGGAAACCTGGCCTTATCCCACGCGTGTTATTGACCCCTAACTTGCCATGGGTGAGATGTCCGTAATTAACTAATTTTGATGATGTGAAACCAAAAGTACAGGCCTATATGCACATAGATAAAGGTGGCAAGATCATCCCTATCAGTTTGGTACAGACAGTAATTATCAAACTCACAAAAATACCTGAGCAAAAATAGTTTACTTAATTAAATTTGTTGCATGCATAATTGACCATTTTGTCGGCTGTTTTCAAATTTGGCTATATGCTTCCAGTTTTTGGCGACAAATAGTGTTTTTTTTGCAATATGGTATGCATAATTAAAGCAACTAGATAAACAAATCAATAATATAAGATATTATAAATAAATATTTATTTACAAAATGAATATCTTGTTGGTTAGACTAGACTATAAATGGTCAACTCAAATCCGAAAACATTAGCATGGTAATATGTTTTTTAATTTATTTATGTTAATTAAGCCTAACATAATTTAGGTCTCCAGCAAATCTCTGCATAGTAAAAGTTACTCATAGTTTTGACATTATAGTGATAAGAATAGGCTATACCACTGTGAGGCTATACCAACCCGCTCCTCATATGCCAAATATATCCCGAAATGTCATAACTATTTTATTTTATTTTATTTTTTTGTTTAAGGGGTCGGTCACACACCTTTGCATAGTATTTTTGTGGGACCTGAGAGCACATCAAACACACCAAATTGCATTCTGAATACGAATAATGGCCTTCTGATATCAAATAATTTCAGATTTTTGAAATTCGCGATATAATACAAATAACAGTCCGTGAAGTAAACGTTTTAAATCTAATGATATGTAACTTAAAGTGTATTTATCTGGGAGGAAGAGCCGACCTTCATATGAAATTTGGACTTTTTATATATACTTTTCCCCCAAAAGACCCAGCATTTTAAGGTCAAAAAATATGTCAAAAAAGCCTTAATTTTTAAAAATTTGCCATAAAATTAGTGTTATTACAAATTATATATTATTTGTATTAAAAAATCTAGATTAATTAAATTATTTGATATCAGAAGGACATTCCTCGTATTCATATTAATGCAATTTGGTGTGTCTTATGTGCTCTCTCTCAGATCCCACCAAAAATACTGTGCAAAGGTAGGTGACCGAGCCCTTAATCTTTTGCTTCAATGCCGTAATGATTACAAAACTTTTTTTATTGACTTTTATGAAGTAACCGGTAATGTTCACACAAACGACAAAGAATAACCTAAATGATTTCCTTTGTAAAATTTGATCGATATCATTTTTGAAGTTTTTGGTTTGTAGTACATTCCATATCCTTTTCACAGGCTAACAAGTGGCATTGTTTTGTAAATCGGTAACACCAGACTGTATTTAGTCACAAACAAAAGAATCAAAGAATTGTATTGTTTTCCTTTTGTGTAAAATTCGAGCTAAAAAATACGTTATTGAACGAACTGTCTCCTTCAAAAGCCAGTTTGGCTATACTCTTTAAAGGGGCATGTAGTGATCATCAGTCCCAAAGTATTGCCCACACATCATGTCATTTTTTTGTACTTACTACAATATTTACTAACTAACCCCTTAAATGAATAAGCTTATAGCCACTCTACATGTTCATGTCAAGAGAGACCGATCTTTATAAGTATTTATGCCTGGATATTTTTAAATATATCGGAGTGGTTATCGAAACGTAGGCCTACACAGTAAGTGCAATTTATTGGATCAGAAATAAGAAACTTTTGATTGACTTTATTCTACCGATCCTGATGAATTTGTTCAACCATTTATGCCTGGGCAATAACTTGAATATTAAAGGAATTTTAGACGCGAACTCAAAGACAGACGTATAACTTTTCAGTTTTCTTCATATTTTGTCAATATATTTGAAAATAATCTGGTTTATGTGCATTTCCCCAATTTATCACCAATTTTTAAGCGACTTCAGAGAATAATCCAGATTTTTTTTGTCCTCGCGGGGTCTCGAACAGACACTTTAAACGTTTTGCATGCATGCTCGTTTAATATCACGCGGATTCTACCAGGGTTTAAAACATGGTGAGCGTATCTGATAAGAGTCAGTAAACCTTAATATAGGCCTACTAGACTAGGCATATTGTTCCCACTTCATATTCCAAATAATGGTAGTGAGTAAAATTCTGAAACATAAAACATGTAAAAAGGCCTCTAGTTTGGTTTATACCGTCTAGATAGTGTTCAATTTTGGAGACGTGTTTAGTGAAGGATAACTAACGAACTCATCGATTCGATGCCCAATTAATTCCTAGTAATACTCATTATTTCGTTTTCAAATTCAAACGGAAGAGAAATTGTGTTATTTCTGTCATTAATTTGTTTCCTAGTTGTAAGAATTAGATTCAGAAGATGTGCTAATTTTCGCTGCAACTTTTAAACTTTAGAAAATTTAATAATTTAGAGCTGCCTATGCTGAAAGTTTATTGTGATTCTATACGAATATTTTTTTGGAAAATGTCTGGAGAATTGAAGGCTATCAATCCGGGGGGGGGGGGGGCACTCACATGTTAAGGTGGTACGGGTATGTGCGGCGGTCAAGGGTCCCTTTTTCAGGCTCTCCGGCAGTTCCTTAAGCCCCACATTTGAATCTCCTCCAGTTCTTTGAGCCTCAAACTCTGACAATTGTAGCTCTTTAAGCTCAAATTTGGAAAAAATTTAGAAATTTTTAGCTCAACAGCCTATAATTTGGCCCAAATTTCAGTTCTTCAAGCCCCTATTTTGCCCGAAAATCAGTTCTCAGTTCCCAAAGTTTGGCGCTCTGCGCCGCACACTACCAAAATTTAAGTTGAGTGCCCCCCGGGCTATCAATATCCTATCCAGCAAACGCAAAACGGTATCCTGTCATGGACTCATGGTTAGCTATTATTTTATTTGAATTTTTTGTTTACACGGTCGCTCTGTGTGGAGACACACTTGGGTCCTGATGGGACCAGGCTCAAACACAATGCCCCAGCCAGGCTACAGAAACCCTTATATCCCTTGTATTATTATCATTCAGTGAAAACGAGGATCATGAAGGCCATCGTTTATATGAATCTACATTTCTCACTTGAAAAATGTAAATTGTATACAATTTTGTTTGAGCCTGGTCCCATCAGGGCTCAAGCGTGTGTCCGCATGGGGCTTTAATATACACGTACAAACAAAAATAAACAAGTTTGAGTCTTATGACTTGTGTTATGGTTGGGGGGAATTCACAATATTAAGATTGTGCAGATTGTTAGCGACATCTTCGTTAGTGAAAGTTAACTGTATAATGAATAAAAAATAATATTACTTTAGAACATCAAATGCACTTACCAATTTGAAGTCGCTTGCCACTCAAACCCAATATATCATCCATGGAAGATGATACAACCATTTCCATGGTTACAAGAATGTTTATCATCTGTAAAATCCACGTAGATGACATTTTTTTAAATCTATACAAATGTTCCGATCAAAGAGTTGATATACAGGCTCTTGAAACTTATATCCAAATTGTTGATTTTATAATCACGATGCAATTTGCACTTGCATATAATTCCAAAGTTACGTAGAAGTGAACTTTATCCCGAGTACATGAGCTCACGGTGTCGGTTGTCAAACAGATATATCAGTAGTCGACTTCTCAGAAGAAATATTCCTTACAGCACCACCGTAAATACCAGTTCAACGAAATCACATAAATACGGTTTTATAATTATATCCTTGGTAAATTATAAGTCAGGTGTGTTAGATCCTTAAGTCGTATAAGTAAGTAAGGACATCCTTAAGTTGTTCACGAGAAAAAAACATTACCGCGTTGTAAGGTTACCGCATCAATTCCGGATATTTTTGGATAAAATTCCGGATATTTATCGTCGTTTTAATTAATTTTATAGTTCTGTATTGGTCAGATGTAGACAATCAAAAATGTAACGCTATTCCTGTTGTTGTTGCGCTTGTGAAGTTATATCCAAGAATGAGTATGCCAAAGGAGAATGCATGCATACACGGTGATTCAGACCGAGAAGTCACTTCAGTTTGAAGAGTCGATTCACTCTGAATTAATGAAACAGTGGGGGCATGTAGTCTTCAATAGCGGACTGTCGCCGTTCTGTCAGAGTGCTTCAAGTCGATTTGGTCCTGTATACTCCAGCCAGAGGCATTGGCATCATGTCATATTCTGGAATTAACAAAGACAAGAAAATATAGATCGGAATAAAAATATGTTGGTTAGACCTCTTTCTGATGAGGAGTGAAAGAATGATTTGAGGTTGGTGTGGGTGGATGATGAGGAGGCATTTTGGCATGATTTGGTAGTTACCTTGGTTACGGTATAAGTTTGCCCTAAACGCTAAAATCTGTCAATTATCATGATTATAGGCCAATAATACTTGTTACATGATATTACATATCAGCCCCCAAACCCCAGAAATGCCAAAAGTTGACAATTTGTTGAGATCATTATATGTTCAAGCTACCGTCCGTATACTATTAACATGATTGATTGAGAGCCCAATGTTTTTGTTTTTGTTTTTTTAGGTTTTTTAAAGGTTTTTTTTTTCTCCTCGATGTCTGGTACAGTGCCCCTTAAAACACATGTGGCACTATCATACTATTATCTTGATTATGGAGGATGGATAGGTGGAACATTTATTCTTTCATTTTCCCTGAAAAGTTATTTTCAAGCGTCCCTTCAGACTTGTCAAGTGTCTAAAAAAACAATTTCCAGTCAAAATAAAATCCCTATATGTGTTTAGACGTTCATTTGCTGTTTTAGCAAACACTTTGAAAAGGAAAAAACATACCACCACAGCAACATGTCTAACTTGCTAACTGTTGTCAGAATGTTATTGTAATATTTTTTTTACAAAACAAACTAATTTGTCAACACTTCAATAACATTAGTATGTTTGGTACTAAGTTTTTTCAAAAAGTTTTTACCACAGTTGAATAACATTTTCTAACCTTTTGTGACTTGAACCTTTTCGAAAGCGTTTTTTGTTTGCTTGGAAGTTGGATGTTGGCGCGATGGGCTGTTGCGTTTTGTCTCACTCTTGTGATTAGTTTTAAGTGGCTCCCCTGCTTGAAATGTTGTCACTCCCCGCACATGCACTTAATGCTCTTTTATAAGTAACTGAGTCGATTTTAGGCGCGTCTTAAATCACAAGGGCTATTCAACATATTTAAGAACCACTTGGAGAATGAATTGGGACATATGCCAAATCAGGCATGAGATTTTCCAGTGGAAACACTGAAACCAGACTTTTGTGATGTCCAAATTTCCGCAATTTTATTCACTTTCAGCCCCTTTTCAGGTGTTTTTGAACAATTTTACGCACTGCTTTTCCAGCTTTTTTTGTTGTTGACAATTTCCAGACTTTTTCATGAATGTGTAGTCTCATGCCCGGAATAACCAAATCAAGGAGAATTGAATAGGAAGAATTAACTAGATATTTTACTGTGCACTACTTATATAGTAAAGTTGATATCAACGCAATATTTTAAGGATATAGCAAATGAAATACCTATTACAGACCTGAAACTTGTCCTCTTTTTAGCGGATTTCAGCTTTTTATATGTTGATCAAATTTACGATTTTTCTTTTATTTTCAGCCCAATTTGAGCCATTTTACCCAAATTTTACGCTCTTTTCCATTTTTTTTAGCATTTTCAGCGTTTTTCACTAAAGGTTAGTTTCAGGTCTGCTATAGCTGTTGACTTAAGAAATTGAATAAAAAAAGGCTGATATATATAGTATCCATTAAGACAAAGTGACATGATTAATTACATTAATGCATATTTATTATACGTATATTATTATTATGCACATTTATACGTTTGCCCAAATTGACTTTCGACGTAATTGTTCCAAGTGGCGGATGAATGTGGCTAACTTTTAATTAACAGTGTGGTAATTAAAATTTACCGACTTGTAAACGTGGTGGTATTTTGCTTTAAGAACTAATCATCAAAAGCATTCCTCATGTTATTCTGCAAGCATGACGAATGTTCGCTTTTCCTACTTTTAGTATTATAGCTCACAGTAATTGGCTTGGCAACTTGACAATAATTAACTGTTAAGGTATAGTTCTTTTTTTGATACCAGGGTAGAGTTCTTTAAGTATCTTTAGTATTGGTATGGCATTCACTAAATGCTTGAAAAATCTCGTCGTCTTCATCATCATTGGCGCGACCGGCGAGTGACCAACGCGTTGTAGTTACCACGGCTTCGTGGCGTCAGCCAGAAGTCGTTGGCCTTTGAAGGCCTTGGTACTTTCATTTATTAAGATGAATTTGTTAGATAGAAAAAGGTGGAGTTGGTATCTTCTTTTTATAAAAATGATCCTCATCCATTTCTCCGAATGCTATATTTACTACTATTTTAATTTTCACTCTTAGTCTTATCATCTCCAAACATTTTCAGCGACATCATTACATCTTTACTTTCATGACTCTGCTCCTCTCATCATCTGCCGCTTCCAGTTGCTCCTCCTTTTCTCCTATCCCCATCTTCCTTCCCCTATCCCTATGTTCTCATCTGAATCTTCTTCTCATTTTTCTCTCTCCCCATCTTCATCATGCTTGTTCATCGCCATATTCAACCCCATCATCATCAGGCATCGTCATCGTCATCATCATATCATTACCATCAATGTCACTATCATTATTATCATTATCATCATCATCATCATCATGATAACATCAGTGTTATTATCATCATTCATCATCATCATCATCATCATATCATTACCATCAATGTCACTATCATCATCATCATCATCATCTTCATCATTATCATCATCATCATCAGGCATCACCATCTTCATCATCATCATCAATCATCATCTTCATCATCATCATCATCATCATCATCACCATCACCATCACCATCATCATCATCATCGTCATCATCATCATCATCATCATCATCATCATCATCATCATCGTCATCACCATCATCATCATCATCATCAGGCATCGTCATCGCCATCTTCATCATTATCTTCATCTTCATCTTTTTTCCTTCTTCATCATCTTCACCATCATATTCATCTTCATCACTTTTTAAATCTAAATTCCAATCTTTTAGATTTAAATGTAAATTGAATTGTCTATCTTCAATACCACTGCAGCTTGCTAACAAGTTACATCCAAAATAATAAAAAGTTAACACATATTGCATGTGTCCTAGATAAATACGATGGAGTAGTCTTACATCCATGCACTGATGGATCGTGATGAACTCTTCACCGTGCTAACAGTATGGTGTATAATATGACACTTTTCAATCTACGCCCGATCACTTTACCAACGCTATTAATCGTTACATTAAACCAGTGAACAACATTGTGCCCATATAGTTCATCTGATTTGAAATTTTAAAACTCAAACCACATTAATTGTCTTCAACGTTTGTATAATAATCTCACATCCGTTTTTCTTTATAGGCCCATTACATGTCAACTCAGGGATGTGCACCGCAGCACCTCTTCAATTTTTTCTTTTTTCTGTGTGGTGGTAGATATTGATGAGAAAGTAAAATCCTGAAAATTTGAGCTTCATACTCCATTTCTTTTTTCCCGTGGCATCAATTTGAAATTTAGGGGTCAGCGTAAAAATGTGTCAAACGCTAACTGATGTGTTGGAGGTCCATAAGATGTATAAAGGAACCCTTTAAAACTTTGAAAATATGTATCCAAGAACATTTTGGTGTAAATTCAAATCTGCTATCAAATTGTAACTCATTACTTTAAAAGATATAGGGGCCTCATAAAAAAACTTTTTCCAACCAGGACCAACTTTGGGGGGGGTCAGCTCAAAAGTAAAAATAATTTTATGCTCCATTTTTTGGATCAGAACCCTTTGGTAGGACATTCTCTTACCAAATTGGCATATTAGAATACATTTAGCTGAATATTACCCGCTAAAAAACCACTTTTTTTACTTTGACCCCCTGAAGTTGGTCCTGGTTGGACACCAATGTCAGACAATTTGCCCCACCATCAACTTCAGGTATGTTGAAGAGAGATGTTCTTGAGGGACAACATCATTTCTAAAGGAGTTTACATTAAAGTTTTCTGATAGCAGATTTGAATTCAACACCAAAAGTTACCCCAGGATACATACTTTTCAAAGTTTTAAAGGGTTCCTTTATACATTTATGGACCTCCAAACGTCGTCTTTTCGCGTTGCGACGCATTTTTTACGGTAAGCCCCCTAAATTGCAATTTGATGCCACGGGAAAACGAAATGGAGTATGAAGCTCAAATTTTCAGGATTTTACTTTCTCATCAATATCTACCACCACACAGAAAAGAAAAAATTGAAGAGGGTGCTGCGGTGCACATCCCTGGAGTTGACATGGAATGGGCATATATATATAATTTTGGTTTGGTTAACTTTTGATTTTTCTTAATAAGTTTTGCGCAACTTTAGTGATTAAAATTAATCACAGACGATGTTTAAATACAGTGGTTTTACCACGATTAAAGCTAAGTAGAATGGTTATTTTTCATCAACGTCTTAATTAGATGAATTGCCGACTTTTCATGATCGATTTCAAGAACTATTATTTCAATCATTTTGATGTTTTCTTGCGAAAGGTTCTTCCAAACTTTCTTTCCAACATTCCAACAAAAACTGTCAGTTAGAGTTAAAAGCGACAAAATGCGGTTTTATTAGGTGCCAGAAATCGAGAGTTAATTCTGGTAAGTACTTACATCGTCTATTCAGAGGTGTCACTGTTAACTTTAAGTGACATTAAGTACACTCCGAATTAAGTGCGTATTGACTGGTTGGACAATAGCTATTGGCATAGTCTCGGCATGTCCAGTCGCCAGGTAGACACTGTACCACATAGATTACTAATAATGGTTCGATATGTTTCTTCGAAAGTTTGTCAAGATTCAAGAATGCTATAGATTACACCTATTATAGAAGTGACCAAAAGGTGACTGACTGTTTTATTAGCTTGTAAATAATGATGACCGTTAGTTTTAGGCCATTTTACTAAGTGAAGGGGTTTAAATTAGCCGGCACCATGACCATTTTGTCGTCCGAGCCAATGTACCGATTGGTCGCATCAGTAGAACAGACTGGCGGCGTCTGGGAAAAATGGCAAAATCGTCCCGCTGATCCGCCAGCAAAATGGCTTAATACCGCGACGGCCGGATGCGCACGAAACTCACAAAATAAAAATTCCTTTAAAAGGAATAGGGCGAGCAAATGAAAAAATTGTCAAGAGAAATGAAAGAATGAGTAACCCTTCACAATTAAAAACAGGGAAAATATTACACAACATCGATTTCCAATGGGGGAATAACACAAAACGTATAAACAAAGTTAAAAGAGTTTCGTTTATGTTATTCCCCCATTGGATCATGTTGTGTCATATTTTCCCTGATTTTAATCTTATCCATTGCTAGTGTGAGTGTGACACTGTTATATCCGTTTGGATCCATCCTTTGGTTCCCTGCTGGTCAGTTGGAACAGATTTTCCCTGATTTTATATTAACCCTTCACATCATAACGTTTTATATTAACATTTTATATAAAACATTGTTATAATTTTTGTAGATGATAGTTATTTAAAACATTTTCGTTATCATACCTAGAGTTTTTTTTATCATCAGATGAGAAGACTTCTGATCATCTTCTCTGGTGAGACAACAGGTCTGGGCTATCTTTCCTAGGTATCTTTCCATGTCAAAGTTTCAAAATCTGTCATATCTATTTCCTCAATATATTGTTTTGATACAACTTATGAGGGGAAAAGTTTGATCATGAATCATGATTAACATAACTGTATTTCAAAGCGTCAAACTATATCATTATTCTGTCCCAACAAATATAATCAAGGGAATAAAATATTCAATTATTCATTCAAAGGTTTATTTATTTTATTCAACCTGGGCCATTTCTACTGGTGCTACATACATGCAGGACAGGGCTGCACATGCATTCTAATAATTTGTCTATAATACATTATACAAGCATCAGCAAACATAATTTGTCATAAGATTTGAAAAGTAAATAGCCTATGTACACACTGAACACAATGCACATACAAGCTATAAGTAACGAAGCTGTCAGTATAAAATTATGACCTTTACGATGCTATTAATTTAGCCCAAAGATTAGGAAAACTAGCAAAACTGTAGAACTGGTACTGTTCAAATAAAGACATCTGCAAATCTTGCTGCATTTTGCGAACAGTATTTCTATTCCTTAAATAATTATTTTTGTTATTTCTTTTAATACAAACACATTACTGCCTATGATGACTTAATCATATTACTTAAATATCAAAATCAAGTAATAATTACAAAACTCGCCGTAAACTATCACCACTGTGGGTTTTTAGGTATATAACCACCACAAATATTTTCTGCAACACTGCATGTGAAAAGGTAGGTCAATAGTCAGACAAATATAGGGCGGGTGCGGCTACGCCGCACCTCGCCCAAAAAGAAGCTTTGCTTTGCTACGTATGCGCACGAAGCTCGCAAAAGAAAAGGGGAAAAGAAGCAGAAGGAAAAAAAAATCGCAATTTTGAAATTAAAAATGTGTTTAGAAACGTTATGCTTAGAATATGGATGTCAGACCCATCACTGACCAATATTCAGAAATTTGACACATGATGTTTATAGCTTCTAAACGTGTTTAACCGGGGTTTACAAAGTGAAGGCAAAATTGTGTTTAGAAAAGTGTTTTAATTCCTAAACACTGTTTTTGCAGTGATATGTTCAGGAATTTGATGCCTTGTGTTTAGATAATAAACACTTGATGTTTTGAAGTACTGTATGACATTGGTGTTTAGATTCACGTGTTTACAAACCGAGGACAAAAAGTGTCCAATCCTTAGACACAGTTTTTACAGTGATGTGTTCATTCCATTTGAAATTCATACTCCCCTTGTAGGAGAAATTTCCAAAATCTACCACAAGGGTAGTGAGGATTTTAAATGGAATAGCCCATTTATCCGCTCAAAATGAAAATACAAAATCTGTAGGCCTAATGAAATTTTGTAGAAACAAAAAACCGAAATATTTAAAATTTCAAATTTGTTAAAAATCTTTTATAAGTAGGTTGTATACTTTTGAGGCATGATGCATCGATCAACCTTGCATCATCATACATGCACCAGAGTTGTGGACGGATCGACATGGTTGTTCATGTGAATCTCGTTGGCCCTTATAGAATGTTGTTATTACAAATCGCCTGCGGTCACTGTCAATGTTAACGTCATGTCTCATTGATTCATCAGATATGACCAGATTTTGACAGCTTACTATTTCATTGATGTCAAACTAGAGTTTGGTACAAGACAGTCCTAACTGCAATAGCTGCCCTACACTCTTAGAAAAAAAGGTGCAACTTAGAACCTGCCAGGTGTCATATTTTTAGATGCGTACACCATAGAAATAGAAATAGGGTGCAACTTGCTAGACTTGAGTCCGGTCCTCGTTTACGGAGTTTAGGGTTAGGGTTTAGGGTTGGAGTAGGGCAGTCTTGTAATAAGACTAGTAGAGTTGCACCCTATTCGGCAATCGCTCCCCATAGGATGCAGCGATTATCAAATGTAGCTATATACTCTTAGAAAAAAAGTCCAACTTAGAACCTTTTTTGTCCCGTTTACAGAACCCTAAGCCCTGTTTAAAGTTCCATAAAGAACCTTAAAAAGTTCTATAAAGAACCTAAAAGACTTAGATAGGCCCAGAGACGTTCTAATTAATTAATTAATTCAGGGACTCATCACAAAGTTAAGAAAGTGAAAAGTATTATCCCTTTTTTGATACTAACAATTTTCTTGGATAAAGAACCTTTTTTTCTGTCCTACTTTCTTTCTTAATGGTTCCTTAAAGATTCTTCAAACTTAAGCGACAAAGAACCATTTTTTCTTGGCTACAGAAATGATTTTGGTTATAGAACCACAAAAACCAATGGGATTCTGTGTAGAACCAAAACAGTTCTGTAGCCAAGAAAAAGGTTCTTTGTAGAGCCTTAAGCGTGAAGAACCTGTAAAGAAGTAGAACAGAAAAAAAAGGTTCTTTATCCAAGAAAATAATTTTTAGTACCAAAATGGTTAACACTACTTTTCACTTTAGTCCCCTGAATTAATTAATCGCTGCATTCTATATAGTGTACGCATCTTAAGTATCATACATGGCAGCTATTTGCAGATAGGGGATTCTTGCACTTACCCGCGGATGAGAACTTGACAGTTTCTTTACACGCTTCTTAACACGCGACACTAATGCGTGGTGGGGGTAGGAAAGTCACGCGGTAAATTCTTGAGTTAACTTGTCAGCTCGAACCATCATGTTTGAATGTTCAAAATAGCGAGCGATTTACCGCAGGAACCACTGAGACGATATAAGGCGTGTAATGCATGTATGTGGATATTGGAGTGAGCAGTGAGATGAAGGGAGAAAACCAATTATGTTCACCAAGGAGATGTCGATTTTTTCCCTCACGTTTCCGCTCTGGTCAAACCTAAGCGTGTTTCCGCACTTTCAGAGATCCGCTGAGGACCAAAAAAGTCTTCTTTTTTTCGGAAATCATGCATGCACTTAATGTTCTGCGTGCTAGCCATAGGTTTCAACATAAAAAGTCCCAAGTTTTGAGACATTTTCTCAAAATATCAAGAGCTAGCTGTCTTAAGAACAACTGAACTTCTAGGATTGTTTGTAGGCCCTACCCATTAAAATGCATTTTTATGCTGATCCCAAATATGGTCATTTATATGTACAATTCTGAAAATTGTAGTCTGCAGATATCACACCACCAAATAAATTCATAGAGATATGTACTAAATTCGCCTCAAGAAAACGTCATTTTTTCTTTGCAAGAGCGACTCAGTTCTTAGCGACAGCTATGATGGTTGAAATTAGCCCTAGCCTGATCCCTCTGACTGGGAAAAAATACAGGTTGACCGTCATTATTTTTTACGACTGGCCCTCGAAGTCTACCTGCAAAATCATGCCAGTGTTTCTGTACAGAAAAGACTGCTTAAAAATCATTAAAAAATACTACAGTACTCGATCTCTCCCATCTGTGCTACACGTGCAGGATTTGATATTACTAATCACGACCAATCCAAATTTAGCCAAAGTTATGCAAATTTCTGCTCATTTTAATGCTTACTTTAGGGCATCTATGGGTTTTTCTGAGAAATGCATTCAGGGCGCACGATCGTATAGCACTAATTACTATTTGGTGTTGTGATCTGCATTTACAGATCGCGTCTCCCTTGAAGCAGTACTTCTGGACGGAACGCGCATGCACCCAGTATGGAAAAGGTAAAACTGACCGACCGTCTGTCCATCTAATTTCATTATATATGTTTGTCAGTTGATGTCGTGTATTCTGATGTTTGTTTACAAATATCTGTCTCCCAGATCTGTCTGTCAGAGCTTTTCTGACCCAATCTTCATCTCTGTATATCGTCGACACTGAAACTAGCAAGTTTCTCTTTTTAGCACCGTCGTCACCAAGGGCAAAGTTCTTCAATAATCTGTCACGCTATGATCTCAATTCTACCCAGCGTGTGACGATATGATTGTTGGCAGTAATCGGCGCCTGAATTTAACTCGCTAAAATTGACTTGTTTCGGAAGTGTTTAGACCAGTTCTAATGATTATAATCACACTCAAAGTCAACGTATTGGCCATAGGGCGAATCACGTCAAATTACAGGTTTATGATTTGACAACCGAGCCTGTCACGTAAAATACACATTTTAAAGTTCATGTGACGTCTGACACGTGGAGACAGTGCATAATGATTCCACGAAAGTTGGTTACCATGTTAAAATAGTGTCATTGCTTGACAATATTCTTGGCAATGTTGTCTTGTAAAATGCCGGCGTAAGCATGCACGATTTATGATAAGTTAAGGTGGTACTACACCCCCTGATAAATTAACTACACACTGGTAACAAATGGGCACCGACCATGATTGGGGGGGCACCGGGTCTGATGGGGGGGGGGGGGGCACAAGCCGTTTTTTGGCAATGTTCCTAAGAGATTTTCTAAATTTTTCAATCGATTGGGGGAGGGGCACGTGCCCCGTGTCCCTATGACGCTACGCCACTGTAAACGTCGCAAAATTCTTAAGATGTTGGGATTTCTTACGCCTTAGTGCGCACACCTAGAACTGATCGAAAACACTGACATGACGTGATGTTGAACGGGCATAAATCTCCAAGGCGTAAGAAATCGCAGGTCATAATTATTCAAAAATATAAAAGGACGAAGAAGGACGTAAGAGGTTGACCACCTCTGTATTTTAATTCAAGAAGCCCGGTGTCTGTTGACCAGTGAACTGGTCTGACATAATTTTGCTGGTACTAAAACACTGATGGTATCATTTGAGTCTATCAAAAACAAGCAAATAGCCCGAAGGTTGCATTGGATACGGGTCTATGATACTACTTAATGAATTGTATGCCTAAGGTTTTGTCAGGCATATGCATGACAGACATGGAAAACGAACTTTAGTGCCTCTGTGAACTTTTCACTTTAATAGATACTATAGATGCAAACATTTAAAGCTTGATGAGCTGCGGTTGATGAGCTATCCAGCGGTCCATATTAATGCGGGCGATGTCCAAGACCAAATGAGCTGACGTTGACCTGGCCTGCAGGATCGGTCATGGTATAGGTCTATATATGTTGGTTTGACGGTAGATTTCACGATCTCAATATTCTGACCATCTTAGGGCATAACCCTGAGAACACCGCGTTCCACGGTTATAGAGGATAAGGCCCGGGATAAGGGGTATGAGCCGCAAAAATTTAATTCCGTCTGCAACTTGTGGTCCAGGACCACAATGTTATTTAGTATCTTAAGTCCTCTTTTATATCATGGAACTCCATTAATTGCCAGTCTTTAGGCTACTATGGAAGTCAGCGGCCTGAGCCCTGCGGGGCTTGCGGCCTTTATGTTTTAGCATTGTGGTCCGGTACCTTGGTCTTGAACCACTGAGTATCAGAAGGAAAGCAAGAGGGCTCTGCTTATTCCACAAAGCAAGGCAATATGACCGGGAAGATGACTGTCCCAGCCCACTGGAAACCTTCTGCAGCCTGCCCAGCGCCAGTCTCGGCATCTTCATCCTGATATATATAACACAATATAGGGAGTAACTACAGAATACCCCTCTCGGGGGTATAGTTGTATAAAGTTGTAACATGTTTGTATGTATTGGAATAGGGTGTTTTGTGCTTGAGTGGGGTATTCTGTTTTAATGATTTGTGTATGGTAATGTTGTGAGTGTGTTATTCTGGAGACTAAGTATAGGTCTTGGTTTTTTTGTTGGCGCAGTTGGCGCAGACGTAGTCGAAAAACCGACAGAGTTGGCGTTTGACGTGGACGCAGTTTAAATTGGCGGGTTGATCAATGCAGCGTAGATGCATTATTTAAGTTGCAGATGAAACAAAGGAAGTATGTTTGCTGGTACTACTCGGGAGTAGGCCTATAGGCCCTAGGTGTCGGTTTTTAACAAGGCGCAGTCGGCGCAGACGTAGTTGAAAATTGACAGGTTTTTATAAATGGGGCGTGGACGTAGTATTGCGGGGGGATTTGTCCCCCGCGTTATACCGTTGAAGGAGTTCAAGATGTGGTATTTTTTTGTGTGATTGTATTTGAATTAGTTGTTGGTACATGTACTATAGGCCTACTAGGACAAATTCTATGTCTAGTTTTTATGTCGGCGTAGTCGGCGCAGACGTAGCTGAAAATTAACAGGTTTGGGCTTTGGGCTTGGACGTGGATAAAATTGGTGATTTTATGAATGGGACATAGTGTTTGGGGGGTTTGTGCCCATGATGTTGAATTAGTATAATATGTTAAATTGTGTGTGAATGTGGTGGCAGTACATGAACAGTATGTTGGACATAGGTCTTGGTTTTTAAGTTGGCGCAGTCGGCGCAGCCGTAGTTAAAAATGGCAGATTTTGCGTTTGGGCGTGGACGTAGTTAAAAGTGGTGATTTTAAAAATGGAGCGTGGACGCAGTATTGCGGGGGATTTGTCCCCAATGGCGTTGAAGGAGTAGGCCTACAAGATGTTGTTTTGTGTTTGATAGTGTTTGAATTTGTTGTTGGTACATGTAAATTGGACAAAGTATAGGTCCTGGTTTAATGTCGGCGCAGACGTAGTCGAAATTTAGCATGTTTGGGCTTTGGGTGTGGTCGTAATTAAAATGGGTGATTTTATAAATGGGGCATGGACGCAGTGTTGGAGGGGATTTGTCCCCGTTGAAGTTGAATTGGGATGGTATGTTGTTTTGTGTTTGATACCAGAAGTGTTTGAGTGTTTTGCTGCTACATGCAGTGTTTGGACCGTAGGTCTTGGTTTTTATGTCGGCGCAGTCGGCGCAGACGTAGTTCAAAAATAGCAGGTTTTGCGTTTAGGCGTGGACGTAGTTAAATTATGTTAACTGTATCAAATAAATACCCTTATCTGGAATGAACTTTTGTTTTGGTTTTTAATACTGGAACATTTACGAAAATATTGCAGGCTATTCTTTATTTTTTGCTTCAGGACTAATGTTGCTAAAGTTTTTACAGCCCCCCCCCCCCCCTCTAAGTGCACAAAAACTTTTTAACCTCCCTCTTCATACACCCAAAACTTTTGAATCCCCCCTATATTCAGAACTCCAAAATTTTATAACCCCCCCTACATATTTTTCAGCCCCCCTAATAATTGAAGATTCAGTATGTTTTGAAAGTGATATTAGTTCTTTAAGGATGACTTTGGCTATAGGGGTGGGCTTTGGCACGATTTTATGGCACATGATTATTTTGTTCATTGCAATTTTTTCGCGCGCATTTGTCCTGGTTATTAATGTTTTTTAGTTGAACGATGCGATGTGGAAATTTTGGCCCCTGGCTCCGGTATCCCCCTTCGCATTTTAGCATTGATAGCAAATTTTCACGGGAAAAGAGATTTTTGGGACAGCTTGGAAAAGTTAGGTTACAGATCTGAAGGGCCAAAGCTGAATCATGTTGCCTTGCACAGGCGCCCCCCCGAGAAAATGGTCTCTGGCAGGAGTGATGATGAGTTCACTGACCTTTTAACAAGTTCAACCATGGTTCAACAAAAGTCAATACGATTACGTAATTGTTCATGTGATGACACACACAGATGGTAAAGTCAATATTTACATTTCTTGGTCATAAACCTCACCTCCATGCAGTAGCCTTTATTATACGCATTATAGCTGATCCAGTGTATAGCTGATCTGGGTAATCAAAAACAAATCTACCCATCGTGGCTTAGGGTTTTAATAACATGCTTAATTTCCGGGATTGATTGAATTTAAATAATGGATACACATTTTAAGTTTAGCATCAGTTTTTGTTATTTAGTTATGTTGGGTTTTTGAGAATTAAAAAAATATTTTGCTTAAATCATTAGAAAATATGTACCATATTGGCTGAAATTTTTAGGTTGAAAAGTCGGGTATGAGAAGTTAGGGTCACAAATTGTACCAACCCGAAATTTTTATCACTTTGTAATATTTTCATTTGGTATGTTTCTTATTAATATTTTTTGAGGAAAAAGTGAGGATTTTTATCACTTTGTAATTTTTTCATTTGTTATGTTTCTTATTTATAGTTTGTGAGGAAAAGTGATAGTTTTTCATCACTTTGCACATTTTGAATTTTTTATGTCTTTTAATATTTTGTGAGGAAAAAAGTGAGAATTTTGTCATAACTTTGCAAATTTTTTATTTATTATGTTTCTTATATCTTTTACTGGTGAAAAAAAGTGAGGATTTTTTACTACTTTTATATTTTTGATTTTTAATGTTTTCTATCATTTTGTGATGACAAAAGTGAGGATTTTTTCATCACTTTGTAATTTTTTCATTTGTTATGTTTCTTATTTATAGTTTGTGAGGAAAAGTGATAGTTTTTCATCACTTTGCACATTTTGAATTTTTTATGTCTTTTAATATTTTGTGAGGAAAAAAGTGAGAATTTTGTCATAACTTTGCAAATTTTTTATTTATTATGTTTCTTATTTTTTCTGGTGAAAAAAAGTGAGGATTTTTTACTACTTTTATATTTTTGATTTTTAATGTTTTCTATCATTTTGTGATGACAAAAGTGAGGATTTTTTCATCACTTCGCAAATTTTTCATTTGTTACGTTTCACATTATTTTGTATGGAAAAAAGATTTTGAAATTACTTCGGATTTTTTTAACATTTTCTGTATAATGTACAATGTTGCTTTAAGCCCATGGATTGAGAAATTTAATATTATTATTCCATGCCTTGATATTGTTTGATTGCATTTTGTAATATTGTTTTCAAAGTGATGAAAAAAGTGATGAATTATTATGATGTCCAAAAAATAGGTGCCAAAATTTCTCCCCAAATCGTGCCATATCTAATTATATTTCGAATGTGATAGAAATCCTCACGTATCTCATCACAAAATAATTTAAAAAAATGAATGAAAAATTGGCGTCGTAATGATCATCATCATCATCATCACTTTCTACATTTTTTCTAAACAACATACTGTTTTAATAAGATTTTTTTCTTAAAATGCATGTAACTATAATTATTGTTTAGAGCGTGATGAAATAAAACATCACGATTTTCATCACAAAGCAAATATAATGCATAAGAAATCGTTTGTTTTAGAGCGTGATGATGAAATAAAACATCACGGTTTTCATCACGAAACAAAGTAGGCCTAATACATAAGAAATCAATTTTTCGTGAGTGATGAAATAAAACATCACGATTTTCATCACGAAACAAAGTAATACATAAGAAATCGTTTGTTTTAGAGCGTGATGAAATGAAAATTGAAAGTGTTATACAACTCCCGGATACATCTTAAAAAAAAATTTCCATCTCATGATTGAATAGGAAGTTTGGTCAAACAGAGTATAAGGCATGATATTGATAATAAATACATAGTCTTAGGAAGCAAAAACATTTAAAATTTCAACCATTTACTAGAAACATTTTACCTTCATTTGTAAATATTTATAAAAACGAAATATTTGGAGCAAACATGAATTGAAATTTACAGCCCTGAAACATACTTACAGAGACCTACCTAGAAACAAAAATTCAGCTTTGGTACTCAACTCCATCATAGTTAGATGGCTCTTGAAAATAGGAGAAAAACCTGTTATTTCTTGTTTAAGGGTGTTGAATTCGGCAACCATGGCAACAAAATATGCAAAATTTTACTTAGTATATATGTGCATATTTTTGGGTCGTACATTACAGACCACTCTAGATGTGTTTATTAGCCTCTAAAACACACCCAGAACAAATTTCATATGACACTTGTGAAAAACTTGGTCAAATTTTGCTGATTTTGTTGTCATGGTTGCTGAATTCAACACCCTTAGACAAGAAATAGTAGGTTTTCCACCCTATTTTCAAGCTGCCATCTAACTATGATGGAGTTGAGTACCAAAGCTGAATTTTTGTTTCTAGGTAGGTCTCATAAGTATGTTTCAGGGCTGTAAATTTCAATTCATGTTTCAACTGTCAACATGGTCAACCATTGGTCTGAAAGAGGGGGGTCTCCAGCAAATTTTCACCCGAACCCAACTTCGTATACCGCCCATTCCTCCATTAATGGATTGATTTGGTCAAACTTGCTTGTGGGCTTAGATATGTACCTATAGACAATGTATCTATGACATTTGAGTCATATGACTACATATTTTTGACACCAGGGGACCCCCAAAATGACAAAATCACACTTGCGGTTGAATAAATGACCAATTTTGGGTGCTCATAACTTAAAAAGGAAAGCAGATATCTGATATTTAGAGCCAGATTCTGAAAATATGACATAAGGTTAGCAAGAATCCAAGATTGCAGCTTTATATCTGTTCAGAACAAGAAGTTATGAGCCACCAAAGTTGGTAAAATCACCAATGACACTCGCGAGTGCCAAAAGGGGGGGGGGGTCCGGGCCAAAATTCAAAGGGCCATTTCTCAAAAACGACATGGCCTATGAAGCCAAATTTTGTATGGGTTCATTGTGGCTACAAAAGAATATTCTGATGGAATTTCATCAAAATATGAGAGGGTCACCTGGGAACTTTTCAGAAAATTGGTTGATTTGATATGGACTGACCCTGTTTAAAATTTCAACCATTTACTAGAAACATTTTACCTTCATTTGTAAATATTTATAAAAACGAAATATTTGGAGCAAACATCGTTTTCAAAATATTTTTTCAACTCCAAAATAACATTCTGTTTAGAATGATTTGTACCAAGTTTTCAAAAATGTTTTTGGAATTTTTATAAAAACGTAAAACATTTTAATAACATTTAAATGTCGCGTTATATAAAGGTCGTGAAAACATTTTAAAAACGTGATTGTAAATACTTGGACAAACATGTTTTTCAAAATATTTTGCAACTCCAAAATAACATTCTGTTTAGAATGATTTGTACCAAGTTTTCAAAAATGTTTTAGGAATGTTACAAAAACGTTTTTACATTGTTGAGCAACGATAATGCTGTAGGATGTAAAACATATAGCCCTTAAGTTAGGCCAAATAAACAAAATTAACATTTTCACGTCTTCTTTGTTTCCTTTGTTGAGGTTTCTTCAATTAAATTTGTATTTTGTGAAAGTCAGTTATTTTAACAAAACAAATATTCTTCCTATAGCCTTGCTAATAAACTAGAAACACTTTAGGAATGTTCTGAGATAAATAAGGGGGTCCTATATGTCAGTATAACAAATAAAAAGATTTCTCCTCTTTTGTGCAGACATAGTGTATGCTAGAATAACTATAATTATGGGTATTCACGATTCTGCTCTAAAAAATAAAATGCCCTTTCCTCCACCTTGTTTTGAATAAGTCGGATGTAAAACATGTTGTTTATTATTGAACTTGGCCTTCACTATATAATACATTAAAACATATTAGAAACACTTTGACCAAGTTTCAGGGCAAATTTATGCAAAATAAAAGTACCCCGAACATTTATGCATGGATGTTTAGCAAAATATTGGCAAAAATTATATGTTAATGAGCTTCTCCAGTCATTTTAGCTTATTGACTTGATTGATTATTGATAAAGACAATACGATACAAAGAAAATATAAATTGATGTATTTTGAAAACCGTAGGCCTATGTCCGATTGATTCCAAAGAAAAGGCATATTGATCAGTGTACTTTGGTCTACTCAATTAATCTGTTTAGAGCACTTTTATAATGCCTGCATAACCACCTTAAACAGCTCAAGACACAAAATGTTAGGCAGTAGTCCAGTTTAAATATTATTTTCTTCATGTATTAATTTGTAAGTATTTAGTGGTGGAGGGTTTTATGTAATGTTATTCTTCTATTTTGTACAGAGCGCAGTAAACATACGAACACATTGTTCACCCAATTGTAATTAGGTAATGTAAAACAAAGCTTTAACATAGAACTTATTATGTGTTACAATCAACAATATCATTCGGAATCCGGCAATCGTACTTTCGTTTAATATAAGACATCAAGAATGTAGCAATGGAAACAGGCCTTCCTGTTGAATTGTCAAAATGACAATGGGCTGAGATTGAACCAGAGATTGAACGTACCAGCCCAGAGGATGATTTAAGGAAGCCCCATCATGCACTGTAAAAGTGTTATCACTAGAGTTTCAACCACCAGCCGTGGGACGTGCAATATACAGCCTCCCCGTTTTGGGCCCGTGCTCCATAGCCAAAATTATCAAAAAAGTATCATTATCACCTTCAAAACATGCGGAATCTTCAATTACATGCTTATGAAGCTTGCATATTTTCAAAAGAATGACACATAGCCATGATTACCATTATCAACTCTATTGTACACCTTTCTGTATTTCTTAATAAGGCAAACAAATTCGTGTACATTCTAATCTTGTTATAACTGTATGACTACAATCATGTCACTTATATTTGCATCCAATTTTGTAAGTATATTTTGTTATTACTATCAATAAACCATCAAGAATTAAACAATAATTGTGTATATGGTATATCTCTGTCTTTGAGTCACATTTGTATACCATATCCAACTTGAACCTCTGGGGGAGGGGGGGGGGGGCACTCAATTTTGGAAGTGACGGGTATGTGCCTACCGGAGTCGCGAAGTAGGGGCATATCGGGTACAAAGCGTTATTCAATTCAATTCAATTCAATTCAATTTATTTCCATCAAAAATACAAAGAATACTTAATTAACACCAAAATGATTAAAAAACACAAGATGGAGGAGATGCAACAAAAGGCAAATGCCTGCAAAAGTGTTGCACCACCTTACAAAAAAAATTAAACACACACACATAACATTTTTAAAACTACGGGGGTCATTGGGTACAAACAAAATAAAAAAGGGGGTCATCGAGTATAAGATTTAAAGAAAGGGTCATCGGGTAGAAAATTGTGACAAAATGTAGCAAAATTTTGAAACTTTCGGCATAATTGTGAAAAATGAAGCAAAATTGGACAGTTTCTGCATTGTTTAGTTGCATTTTGATGATGCTATTATAGAAAAAAGGGGTTATGGGTAGCCGCAACCAAAGAAAGGGGTTCATTGGGTAGCCGCAACTAAAAAAAAAAAAAAAAAAAGGGGGGGGGGGGGGGTCATCGGGTATGGATTGTAAAGTCCATTTTATCACGTTAAAATTGGGAAAATTCTCCCGCGAATTGATGGCTGAACTACATTCTAAAAAATAATAGAATCCAAATTATATGACTTTGGTCTTGTTGCGATGCATTGCACTTACTATTACATATTTTCTTATCCCAACAAACAGCAAAATACATAAAAATTAATGAGACTGATTGAGACTCTTTTTATGGTTTTTACAACTCAAGTAAAAATTTGATACGATTGATTCTAAATATACTACAAAAATAAGGTCTCTCGTCCCAACGCGCAGTCGGGCTTTCTTGTTAGAACGAGGCATTCCCTCATACATTATGTTTAGTCGTGCATTGTGTTTACGCAAGTGTGTCTATGTCCTGTTAAGAAGCATGCTGTTTTCAAAGCCCCATATCGAATTCAGAACTACGTCTACGCCGACTGCGCCAACATAAAACCAAGACCTATAAGCCCTCTATCGAATTCAGAACTACGTCTGCGCCGACTGCGCCAACATAAAACCAAGAATTGCGTGCATATCCTATTTGGACATGGACGCACTTGGTTAATGGCCCATGGTGTGGAACCTTGGACGTACTCAAATAATGAGTTTTCAACTGAGTCTACGCCGACCAACACCGTCGGGCTGTTTTCAACCAACACGCCCTCTCTGTCTGAAATTATTTGTCCAAATACCAGAATCCAAAAAGCCATGTCGTGACTGTAGGGGGATTATTTGTCCAACTACTAGATAGATGGCGCTTCGTTGAAGACACTGCGTCTACGCCGACCAACACCGTCGGGCTGTTTTCAACCAACACACCCTCTCTGTCTGAAATTATTTGTCCAAATACCAAAATCCCAAAAGCCATGTCGTGACTGTAGGGGGATTATTTGTCCAACTACTAGATAGATGGCGCTTCGTTGAAGACATTTGTCCAAGAACCAAAATGTAAAAGAAATTATGATGTGACTATAGGGGATTATTTGTCAAAATACAAGAAAATATCAAATTGAGGGGGCTATTCCCTTTGAAGCAGCTCAGGGCTGTGCCCATGGTGTGGTGGGTATTGTGTAGTTATGCCCAATATAGCAACCAAAAATTGCTACAAGAATTCATTCGTACCAACAACAAAAAACGTAAATACATACAAAGCAAACAAGCAACGGACTGATAGCTAAATCAAGTGAGTCAAAGTATGTGCCTTATTACGGACGCAGACTCGTGCCATTTTTGCGTGCGGGCCATCGGCCCGAAAGTCTCTTTTTCCCGCCCTGTTTACAATTTCATATACATGTATTAGACCATTGCACATTTCGCTGTAGCTCGACTTGTGACTTGCGTGCAGTCGTTCATCAATTATTTAATATAGGTCTTCTGAGAAAGTTCGCACAAACTTACTATACGCCGTATGGCCGCGTCGCGACGAAGGCCAAGGAGGTTCAGATGGTTTAACTTACTGTATAGCTTAATGACGACAACAGGAATACAAGTTGATGAGCAGACGAGATGAGTGACGATCGGGGTGTAAACAACTAGGTCATTAGTGATAGGGGCCAATGAATTGCGCAAAACATTTTTACAAATTGTCAGAAAGGACAAATTGTGCGGAATTACGTGAGGATGCAGAATGTTGCGACAGAGCAATATTTTGTAATAATACACATGTATTCACTGTAATGTGTTTAGAACATCATAATTAGTCGTGTCAAAATTTAGGCCCGGGGTATGGACATGATTTCAATTGATGGATAGGGATACAGTTTGCTGGACAAGGACGTCGTCAAATTCAGATGGTAGTTCGTTTTTATCTACATGATCTCTCGGCAGATGATTAATACTAATAGAAGTTATAAACCACAATATTTGTGCCGAATTTGGGCATAACATTTTAAGGTGTGTGAAATATTAATGACACGGACTCAACTATGCAGATATTCTGCATAACATTGTGAGATGTATGGAAAATGCATTCCACGGTCTCCTATGCCGAAATTAGGCATAACACGCGATGTGCATGTAAAATGAATGACACAGACTCTATTGTGCCGAAATTGGGCATAACATTGTGAGGTGCATGGAAAGTGAATGACAAGGATTCAATTATGCCGAAATTAGGCATAACATGTTCTGTGCATGGAAAATGAATTACACGGACTCAATTATACCGGAATTGAGCATAACATTGCGAGATAAAATGGCACGGACCCAATTATGCCCAAATTGGGCACAACACTGCATGCGAGGTGCATGGAAAATGAATTCCACGGACTCAATTAAACCTGAATTGGGCATAGCATTGCGAGGTGCATGTATAACATGAATGACTGTGAACCGGTCTCCTTTATGCCTAAATTGGGCATAACACTGTGAGATGCATGTATATATAACATGAATGACACGGACCCCAATCCATTATGCCGAAATTGGGCATAACATGTGAGATGTATGGAAAATGGATGACACAGACTCAATTATGCCGATTTTGGGCATAATATTATGAGATGCATGGAAAATGAATTCCACAACTCAATTATGCAGATATTGGGCGTAAGATTGTGCGGTGCATGGAAAAAGAATGACACGGGCTCAATGTGCCGAAATTGGGCTTAATTAAGATGTGAGGTGCATGTATAAACTGAATGACACGGACCCAAATTAATTTTGCCGAAATTGGGCATGACATGTGAGGTGCGTAGAAAATGAATGACTCGGACTCCAGTTTGCCGAAATTGGGCATAACATGTGAGGAGCATGGAAAATGAATGACTCGAACTCAAGTTTGCCGAAATTGGGCTTAACATGTCAGGCGCATGGGAAATGAATTCCATGGACTCAATTATGCCCAAAATCGGGCATAACAGCTTTTGTGAGGCGTGTGGAAGACAAATTCCACGGATTCATGACAAACTTCACGGAACATCGCGGGATTACGCCGCGAAAATTACTAGACCTTGATCTGTCATAACGTATGGATCGCACCCGTGGCCTCGCAAGTCAATTTCACGCAACTTCCCATGATTAGATGGCAAAAAACACTTCAAAGTTCAGCTGACTATATATCACGGTACTAGGCTTACTAACATTATTATTACTTTTTGCTGTAACTTATCTTTAACCCCCTGAGCACTACCTGCCGATCTAACATTGCATCTGATTGGTCAGTTACATGATATCTTCATTTTAATCTCCAATCAGAATGGAGTTTTGCAAATAATTATTCAAACAATGTTGCTGATTGGGCCAATTGATAATGAAAACTCCGTTTTGAGTTTTTTTTACCAAAAGCAATAGGCAGCCTAGTTCTCATGGGGTTATAATATATTATCGCAGTCTTGTTAACGCAGTACCCCTGTCTCCTCCTGTATAGTTCACATACACGTCATCAAATACTCATCACTTCCAAATCAGCACCTCCTGATATTTCACGCGGTGACGATTTTGGCATGTTTAGACGTGGCGTGCTTGATAGACACGATATAGCTATTTAATTATATGGCTAACTTTACCTAACTTTTATTTATAATTGAGTGAGGAAGAGACAGTGACAAATAAGATCCAAGTTCAATGGTGGGTTGTGTGTCTTCCCGGGGAACACTGCTGAGGAGCGGAATAAGGTAGCTGGCCTGGGATTAGGGTTACATTAGAATTAGAGTTAGTTGCGGAGTGGAGCCGGTCTGGGATTAGGGTTAAATTAGAATTAGGGCCAGGGTTAACTTGAGTGACGAGTCTAGTCTTAGGTTTGGGTTGTAGGAACTTGCATATTAGTCCGAATAGCAATACGTCATTAAAACCAATATCTCACCCTAATTTATTTATTTATTTATTTATTTATTTATTTATTTATTTATTTATTTATTTATTTATTTATTTATTTATTTATTTATTTATTTATTTATTTATTTATTTATTTATTTATTTATTTATTTATTTATTTGCTGTATCGAATGATGGTTTAAATACCAAGATTCACTACATTTAAATATATATATATATATATATATATATTTATTTATTTATTTATTTGGGTTGCAGGAACTTGCATATTTAGTCTGAATATCAATACGTCCTTAAAACCAATATCTCACATTTATTTATTTATTTATTTATTTATTTATTTATTTATTTATTTATTTATTTATTTATTTATTTATTTATTTATTTATTTATTCGTTTATTTATTTATTATTTAGACTTATATAAAAATGTCAGAATGAATTTTGGGATGCTTGAATAAACTTGAGGGCAATGATAGCACTCATTACATACTTTACTAGTCCATAGTATATCAGTGAGTAAGGCAGGCGACACTGCGTCAACGTAAGGCATGTTGACCGCCAAGGGGAGCTGAAATCAGAGTCGTCGGGTTACACTAGCATTATTATTAGATGATAAGTCTCATTAACAAATTCTAGTGGTAGTATCACAGTGGCTTCATCAATGTCCAAGCTTCATGAAGAAGACCAGAGAAGACAAAGTTGTGTGATTTAAGGTGGTACTACACCATTTGATAAATTTGTGACTATTTTTGCATTTTTCTCAAAAAATAATAACACAATGGTAACAAAGGTTATGTATATAATAGGGGTAAGGAATCCAGTTATTACACTGGAATTTCAGTGACTCAAGACAAGCGGTACGTTATTTATGATAACAAAAGAGGTACCGCTAAAATGTACCTCATTTCTTAACATATATAATGAGCCACTTGTCGTGAATCACTGAAATTTCAGTGAAGTAATTTGATTCCTTGCCCCATATAATATACATAACTTTTGTTACCAATGTGTAGTTATTTTTTGAGATAAATGCAAAATTAGTAAAAAAAAATTATCAGGGGGTGAAGTACCACCTTAAAGGGTTTTGAAAAGTTATCAAAGGACAACGACCTACACTCTTAGAAAAAAACCGTTCTAAGTAGAACCTAAAATGGTTCTTGAGCTGTCCTGTATGTGGGACCTTGAATGGTTCTACAAAGAAGAGAAAGAACTATTTCAGACCTGAAAAGGGTTCTGGAAGGGAAGAAAGAACCATTTCAGACCTGGAAAGGGTTCTTGAAAGGCCAGAAAGAACCATTTTTGGTACTTTCAACTTTTAATTTTCACAAATACTTGGATTAAACAAACTATTATCAAGTTTTTCCAAATGAAACAGCTCAATCCTAATCATTTATTTAAATAAGAAAAAGCTCACTATTTTACTAATTTCTTGATAAAAGGAGCCACAAATCATGCATTTTTAGCGTGTTTTCTGACAATTGACTCGAGTCACACAAATCAAAGACTTGGAACAAGTCTGAACATTTATTTCCCCAAGTCAATACCCCAGTCAATCTCCACCGCCGGGAATTGAACCCGGGGTGGACCTCATGCACTAAGGGCAAGTACCCAATAACCATTTTTAAAGCCACACTTTCCTTGTGACATGGTTATTTTAAACAATTAAAAACAAAGGTTCCCCAATGGAGGGTAATACAGAGTTGAGACAATTTGGTTCGTCCTTCGTCCTTCGATTAAAGCAGAAGTACAGTGACGGAGAAGAGAAAGACGATTCATTTGTAATAATAGGTTTGTTTGGCTTCCCTTTTCCGATATTTTCGTTGCATACATTTTTGTAAATAACAATGAAATAGTATCAGGCAGACAGAACACTTTGATAAGATCGCAAGGTTTTCTGTTATTCTGGTTTCTAGCATTTTCATGCAGGGTATATATACATAATGAGAATAAATATTTAATTGGCAGAAAATATTAGGCCTTCTCTAACAAGCAAGATAAGAACGGTTAGCGGAAGCGCGCGTCAACTCGTTATTTTTAATTGGGTAGCCATCAAAAAGAGAAAATATAAATAAATAAATAATTTAACATCGGATGCTTGTAAATATTGGGTTTTACTGTAATACATTTTCTATAACAGGCTCATTATCCTTATCAGTGCGGCGATCATGGTTAAATAACGAATTTCATCATAGGGCTTTACGGATATCCGATTTTGGTGAAAGGCTAACAAGTCAAGCTTTTCCGCCACAACGGCGAAAAGTCAGTGTGCCGCCGCGAGAGGCTTTTGTTGGAGTGGCGACAGAAAATTGACTTCTATTGTCACCGGCGTGGTCGCCTGTCAGAAGAGTCACAGGGGGCGGAGTATTTGCGTTGGGAACAATACGATAGCGTCAAAATGACACGCGTCAATCGGTAGTGACAAGTCAATGAGAAAATGAAGATTGAAGTTTTTGCTGTTAAATCAGTGGTATTTAAAAAATTTTAAGGTGATGCGAAGAGTTTATATTTTCATAGAACGATATTGCAAGATTTTTCACAAAATTCTGATTTTTCAACGTGACTGTATGTACATAGCCCTACTTTAATAATACTTTAATAAGGACGAGTAAAAAAAATACATGTTTCTCGTCCGCGCCCTCCTCCTTTTTTGAAGATGTTTAAAATTTCTTTTTATTTTGTAAACTTTCGGTTATAACTTGTTGAAAAAGATGTTTCAGAAGTTGAAACTTATTTTACAGCTTTATAAATGCACAATACATCAAAATTTGGTAATTTTGCTAAATTTGGTAATTTTACACAATTTTGGGCCAAGAAGAAGAGTTTTGTGATCACTAGAGGGACCTACTTCTCAAAACAATAAAATAAAAAGGGCCTCCTCCTTTTTCCCAGATATCAATCTGTATGTCGAATACCCAAAATATGGTGCCAAATACAGGTATTTAGCGTCGTTTTCCAATAAAAAATAAAAAATAAAAAGCCCCTCATTCTCCTAATTTTTAAAAACCCGGACGAGAAACATATTTTTATTTTTACTTGGCCTAATGAGTTATTAGCTCATTAAATCAAAGTATATGGCTACATTACAGTCACGGTGAAAAATTAAAATTGGCGGCGGAACATTTACTAGGCAGGGAGAACGAGCATATTATTTTGTGCCTGTTCCGATGGTCATTTGCGCGCCGCGAAGCGCGTACAGGGCCGGATTTACCTTTTTTGGGGGGGGGGGGGCCTGGGCCAGGCCAAAATTTGGCCCAAATTAACCGCGAGGAAGGCTTGTGCACTCAAGTGGCTAAGTTTGGGTTTTGATTTAGGCCGCGGGAGCATTACAATTCAGAGGGAGACGAGCATAGACATGATAGATTTGATTAAGATATTTGCGTGCGAAGCCCACGAAAAATTGCAATTTCAGACAAATAATATTTAGCCCCAAATGAAGGTGAATTTTGCTATATAACAGGCCAGTGCGCGCTAATCGCGCTAAATTTTGTAATGTTACACTATTTTGGGCCAAAATAGTGTTTTGGGGACTAAAAACAATGAAAAAGAAAGATGCACAGGGCAATTTTGGGGCCCCCAAAGTTTGGGGTCCCTGGGCCCGGGCCCATCTGGCCTAATGGTAAATCCGGCCCTGAGCGCGTAAACAATTTTAAATTTTGTTGGTATTTGATGGTCCAGAGCGTGCAATTTTACCCTATTCTGGCCAGGGATTTTTTTTGGCCTTAACAGGAAGATACGCAGAGGAATTATTAGTATTATTTTGTTATTTCTATTAGGAATTTTTTCCTGCTTAAAAAGGGTTTTGAACAATTTAATTGCTGCGGGAACTGCAGGCTTTGCCCCCTGAAAATCATCCGGTTTCTTGGTTTGATTTTTCTGAAAACTGCGAAGAAAGATGACACTCATTTGCGTCACCTTAAGTGGGAAGAGAACGACGATAGGGCCTACTGTAACCATAATATTAATAGTACAATTTAAAAGTGTGTCATAATTCTGTTGGTTCATTGCAGATCATTTTAGCAGTAAATTAGGGCGTATTGTTTAATAATTGTTTTGAGGAAACCACGCTCTGTTGATTTTGTTCAAATCGTTGCAGTAACAGAAATTAGGTTGAAGCCGTTCGTTGACTCTTATTCAAGTAGCATTAATATACCATGTTTACGAGAAAGCCTAAAAAATTGATATTGGCCCATTATTTATACGACTACTTTATACGATTTCTGTCAAATTTTAATTTCGTTATTCTTTGCCAAATATATTTAGTAACAATTGTCAGGAAAGGTGTTTTGGTCATTTTTAGCCATCTAATCAGGTACGGTAATTGAAGAAAAATCCCTATCTTAGCTGCATGCTTCTGTTCTATGGGGGATGTAAAGTTATAGGCCTATATGACTTTAATTCAAACTACACCACATTTCGCCATAATATATTCTAGAAACGCTTGCTGTTAGAATAAGAAAAATTTTAATTGTAATTATTGCACAGGTCACGGCGACCCAGTGACCTTTCCGGAAAAAGCCGAGTGGCAGGTTTTTCAAATAAATATTTTCTGTGTAAAAACTGTACCATCAGATAGGTAATGGAATATATGAATATTAACTGAACATCTATCACAACAATTTTTGATAACAACTTGCGTAACAATTGATCTAGTATAGAAGGTAGAGAATTTATTTCAATCTTATATACGCCTTTTTTTTTTTTTTTTGGAATTAAGTGAAAATTAATTCTGTAAAAACTGCATTTTTTTAATGTAATTTTCACATTAGACCCGACAAAAGATTACCGTTTTGTTGTTATGATAATCTAATCTTTTGATTTTGTAAATAAAATTAGGGTCTAATGTGGATTTAGGATGCAAACTGGAATAATCCAATGCCTTGTCAAAATCATTTGCTTCAAAATGGAGTTCGGATGCACTTCGTAATACAACTTCCGCCACTGCGGGAAACCACGTGCACAGCAGAGCACATGGCCGATATCAAAATCGATTTTATGTATTGTGTATGTAGGCCTATTCATAGGACCCTCGTATTAATTGTCTCTATGCGCTTGAGAATTCAACAATATAAATAATGGTAGCTTTATTATAATACACATTAATGTTTTAAGCAGATAAAATTCCAAAATATGATGCAGTAATGAAGTTGCGATTTATTAATATTATAGGTATAAATTTTCACGATGACACTATCAAGTTCTTCGTGGTCGAGCGGTCTAAGGCGCTGGACGTATGGTATACGTGATACTAGCCAAAGCGGTGAGCCGTGAGTTCGAACCCCGCCTCTGCCAAACTTTAAAAGAATTAAAATTAAAATTTTACTTTAAAAAAATTTTATATTGGGGAAATGTGACTGGGATAATTTATGTATGGCGTGGAGTGGTGTGAATTCAAACTTACTCAATTTTCCCCAAAACAAGACGAATTTGCATGATTCCACTTAAGTGTATTAAAGTTGGGACATGTGTAAAACATTACAAATAATACTGAAAAATCACGTTTGAAAAAAAAAATGACCAAACTCATTTAAAAGATCGCACATTTTTATTTTTGGGAATGGGTGCAATTTCTGCATGGATATGGACCTTAAACAAAATTATTGCCGAGCGAAATACGAAGTCGGTGACGACGATGATGATATGATTGATGATGATGATATTATCGTTGATGTTGATGATGATGATGTTGGTATAATGATGATGATTATGGTAATGGTAATTGTAACGACGACAATTATGATAAAGACAGCGGCGATACACAGTGGCAGTAATGATATTTTTGAAAATATTTGTCTCAAAACTTTGTCGCAAGTCTTCAATCCTTCTTGAGCACATGCATGTGAGGGCATTTCACGAGATTCATATATTGAAATAATATCAATGCAGTGGTCAACATGCAGTCTATATCAGTTGGTATACGATTGACGATAAATTAAAGGAGGATTTCGTGATCCTAGCATCCTCTTTTTATGACATTTTTCAGTAGATATCCACGAAAAAGCTTATTTCCAAAATTTCAGTTGATTCCGATTTTGCGTTTGCGAGTTATGCATGATTATGTGTATTACACTGCTCCATAGACAATGTGTTGTAATTTCGTTCTGGTGCACCAGAACGAAATTCAAATTTAACGATATTTTGCTAAACGAATTAATCTGCAAGAAATATTTGGTACATAAACATTATGTAGCCAGAGGTATCCAGTGGTGTAAAAATCTCAACTTTTTTGGGAAAAGTGGGGGATGAGGCTGTGGATCACGAAATGCCCCTTTAACACCCTTTTCATGTTTTATCATGTTTATGCTATATTACCACACTGTATACAATTGTTCGCGTTTTATATGAAAAAAAACACCACAACAGCAACTTTTCTTTAATTGTTAATGTCATTGTAAAATATTTCTGGCAAAATGTTTTTGTAAAATATATTTATAATATTTTGCAGCAAATTTTCATAAAATAATTTTAAAATGATATTAAAACGTTATACACCCTTTGTTATCATTATTTTTATACCCTTAATACTAAACCTGACATTCGCGTTCATATGAAAAAAAACACCACAACAGCAACTTTTCTTTAATTGTTAATGTCATTGTAAAATATTTCTGGCAAAATGTTTTTGTAAAATATATTTATAATATTTTGCAGCAAATTTTCATAAAATAATTTTAAAATGATATTTTACGTTTTACACTCTTTATTATCATTATAATTTATACCCTTAATACTAAACCGGACATTCGCGTTTTATATGAAAAAAAAACACCACAACAGCAACTTTTCTTTAATTGTTAATGTTATTGTAAAATATATTCATAATATTTCGCAGCAAATTTTCATAAAATAATTTTGAATGATATTTTACGTTATACACTCTTTATTATCATTATAATTTATACCCTTTTAAGGGTATACTAACTGGACATTTTAAACGTTTCCCGTGAAACATTTGGGGTTTGCTGGAAATGATCGTTATAACCAAAAGACAATGTCTGTCTTGAGCCTTTAGTTTTATAATATGCATATAAAATTATGTTTCTGATATATAATTACCCACAGTTCGAACAAGAACAATGATTGGATTGAAGCAAATTTGAATTTCGTAAAAATTAGATGACTTCAGGAAGTTCGTTCTGGTAAATATTAAGGTTAATGTTTTACACAAGTAAATGTCTCTCACATTTTAGAAGTTTCTTTATGATAAAAAGCGGCTAGTTTGTAGCCCTATTCTCTTATACATTAACAAATTCAAACTTACCAATTTTATCACACATGCACCTCTGTCAGCTTTGGTCTGCTCGTCAACTCGTGGGGATTTCTGCAATTAACTCGTTTTGAAATTGGTACACTAATTAATTCCCTTGTATATAGTCGGATGAACAAAAACGTTCCCACAGTTGAAGAGGTTTTCACTACAAAACTCAAGACTGAAGTGATTATCATATAACTGGTTTGCTTTGGCTTTCAAAAAACGTCGTCTTCTGTAATGGCACCCTCTTATTTCCAAGTAGGCCTATTGTAGGCGCAAATTATAATACGCATGTGTATCGATATGTGTATACACGATAGAAAATCATTTTGTCGTCTGCTCAAAATAATCTCATCCCCAAAGTCGCAGTTCCTAAGCGTTGTAAATACCAAAGTGTGACCGTTCATTCGATACATTCGCAAATCGTGCGGAAGATATTAAGGTCAAATTTGCTACGTGGGTATTAGTTAACCCTCACCCCTGATAGTGAGACTAATGAATTTCGTCTTATTTAGTTCCAGTAAGCTTAATTCGCTGTCGCCAAAGTCTGTTTGCAATTTGGTGTTGTTTTTGATACGGCGGCCGAGCTCTGGGCTTTCCGGCACCAACGTAAGGCCGGTAAGTTCCCCGCCATATCGACGGCAAGAAATATTCATTCAAGTATGACAAACCGATTTCAACGCAAATTCTTCATTCTTTTACTTGATTGTGTGTATGTATATACACCTCTTCATAACTAAAATTGTAAATTGTGTTGATTAAATATAAACAGAAACTTCAATAGAAAAAGTATAATATATAATCAAATATACTCTTTCACAATTGTTGAATGGGAGAATAGCGTGTGTTTTAGCGCATAATAGAGAAACTTCACAACTATTGTCACTTAAAACTATGTTAACATAAATCATAGCGAGCGTGATTATATGAAAACGTGTAAAAATGCTCCTATTTGGTTAGAAAAAAATCATTTATATTAACTTAATCAAATTTCATCACGAATATTATAAAATGCGACCTATAGGGTCTCTGTGTAATTAATTAATCTGTTAATTAATGTGGTCATTGTTATTATTAGGAATCAAATGAAAATCAATAGTACCCAGTCATTATGTCCGTTTGGAATTGACTATGCAATGCACGGTTGTTAATTAGGGCAATTACTATCTTCAGTAGATAGCATGCATGACACGCTTGAAATACCAGTGGCTTAATTAATTACTTGCACATAGGCTATACTGCACGCGGAGGGCTGAACTCGATATTGATGGCGCACTGAAGTATTGCAGTGAGGTTGGCGAAACTCGGGCTTAAACTCAATTACATATATATTTGAAATACAGTACCTAAATGTGAATGATAATTCTATAGAAATCTTATATTATTTTAGTGCCTTTTCTAGCTAGGCACAAGTTTAAGCTCTTCAAGATTAAGAAGCAGCTGCACAAAGGCCTGAACCTGAGGAAGTTTTTCTTCTCCCAGAGAGTGGTAGATACATGGAATAAACTTCCTAAAGAAGTAGTGAATGTTAAGACAACAAACCAATTCAAGGGCAGAATTGACAAGTTTTGGAGCAAGAACGGATGTGGGGAACTAAAGGCTTAAAACTATAATTTTAACCCATCAAATCTAAGTGTAAGTGTAGGTGACAAAATAAACCATATTCTACTGGTCCAAGTGAACCAGGTTTTAACAAAGTGGGGAAAATATTCTGTACAAAATGAAAACCGACCCACATTTCGAAAATACGAGAGCTTTTTTTTATTTATTTCAAAAAATTGCAAATATTTACAGATTTTGGTGATTTTTAGGCTCATTTGCAAAAACAACAACACGACAGACTCAAATTCCTTGACTTGAAAGGTCCGTCCGTCCGCCATAGAGAACAGGGTTTTTCGTCGCCATGAAGTGAAGAAAAAAGAGAGGTGAATTAAAAAGAAAGAAAGAGGAAATAATGATTAATATAAATTAATATACCATTTGAAAAGAGATGAACAGATTATACAAAATTTCATTTAATTACCTTCCATGCGATATGCGATACCTTTATTAAAATAACCAGATTAGTTTCGCTGTCGCAAATATAGGAATAGGCCTATCAGCATGATCAGTAGAATGATCAGCCCAGACATGAAAAATAAACCGTTAAATAAACATGGACAACTATATGAAATAATCCAAAAATGACGAAATATTTTGGCTGCCAATATGGTATAAGATATGAAATTTACCTTGTAAAGGTGGAATATTAATTTAGGCGACGAAAAAAAAGGTTGTTCGGGCGACCTTTGTGTTTAATTATAAACCGAAGTATACAGTTTTCAGAACTTTAACATTTCACATATTATGTTTATGAAAACGTTCAGGTACTAGGTAGTCCTATATAGTTCAGTGTTTATAACGTTTTGATGTGTTGAGTTCTCTTATTTGAAAAGGAAATTTTATGGTTTTCGATTTTTATTGGGGTTTGTAATTATGTAGGCCTATATGAGCAAAGTCCAAGAAAATGTTAATATTTTTTTTCACAATTGTGGAATAACTATTATGATAAACGTGTCAATGTATTAAAAACTTTACAGAAGTCCAAACGATTCTATGGTGTTTCACGAGGTCATTATTTTTCACAGAAATATTTTTCCTGAATATTCATCCCTGAAACAAAATATCTCAGAAACAAAATTTCTCCCCCCTTGTATCTATTTTAAATTTATGTATTAATCTCAAAAAAATATTTATCTCGGAAAAATATTTATCCCAGAAAAAATATTTCTCGACAGAAAATTGAAACTTAAGGGGTGGGGTATGAACGTTTGGACAGTATTTATTTTGGGACATTAGAGCACATCAGACATATCGAATTGCATTCTGAATATGAAGAATGTCATTCTGATATCAAATAATTTTGATTTTTTGAAATTCGCAATTTAATACACATTTTATGGCAAATGATTAAAAATTGATATTTTTGATATTTAACAGTAGGCCTACTTGAAGTAAACTTTATAAATCTGATGATTTATACTTAAAGTGTATGTAGGTGGGATGAAAAGCCGACGATCAATTGAACATTTTGACCTTTCGTATTGAAGATATGGATTTTTTTCCCAAAACACCAAGAAAAAATAGGTCTTTTTGGGAAAAAAATCCATATCTTCAATATGAAAGGTCAAATTTGTCAATTGACCGTCGGCTTTTCCTCCCTGCTACATACACTTTAAGAATATATCATTCGATTTATATAATTTACTTCGAGGACTGTTATATATCAAAAATTTGAAAAATATCAAATTTTTATAATTTGTCATAAAAGTTGTATTATATTATGATTTTCAAAAAATGAAAATTATTTGATATCAGAAAGACATGCTTCGTATTCAGAATGCAATTCGATAGGTCTGAGGTGCTCTCATGTCCCACAAAAAATACTGTTGAAACGCAATAAACGCTCATTTTAGATCCCTTAAATGATTTAATGAAAATTGTAGATTCAAAGTGAACACATAGACGTCGTCTGTCTACCTTGTTTACAGACTGATTTACTTGGCTCCAGTTTTCCAGCGGATTACACGGTATTAGTCCAATAATAACGAAAGATAAGTAATAAGTAGTATATAATTGCAAACGTAAATAATAAATAACCCCAATCAACCCGTGTTTTCAAATCCAGATTGAAGTTGGCTGGCCCAGATCGGATTAAATTTTGACATAGGGCCTACATCTTTATGAACATGATAAGCGTGTGCACTGGTACATTTTGATGCCAAAGATCGAGAGGTTGGGGAAAAAAAGAATAATAATAAAAACCCGGAAAAAACCCTCAAGTTTTAAACTTATTTAGCTACCTGAACGTATACTAGTTTTGATACAGTTTTTGGTTTAATAAATAATCCATGTAAAAATAATAAGTTTTGGCTGGACCCCAACTAATTAGGCTTACTTTTAACCGTGTATTTATGGATTTAAACTATTTTACTCCTTTTGGAAAGTTGCCATAGGATGTGGGAGAAAAAAATACTAATTTAATTGCCAATTACCGTGAATATTTTACCATGGCTAACTTTAGTATAGGCCTATTTATACCACCCAATCATTAATTTACTTATTTGATGCAGTATCATATAATGATACGCCGGATATCTTACTTCGATTCGGGATATTTTGATTGTGAATGCAGGGTTGCCATACCTGCGATTTGGTATCCCAATTGGGCCGCTTTTGGGCTACTTAAGTTTTTCAGCAAGTTTTAGTTTTGCTATTAAAAACAAAGCAACAATGTTTTTGAGCATGAGATTTGTGGATCAAATTCACATAAAAATTCAATTTTAAAGCTAATTGGTCTCGAAAGGCTATCTTTTAGAATACCCTACCATTTTTTACATTCACAGTGTATGTGTATGGGTCGTTCATAAAAGACCCTCATTGAAAATCTACAGTGGTAGGGTATTCTAAAAGAAATCCTCTCGAAATGCCCCCTAAAATGGATTCTGACATTACATTTTGGGTGACTTTTTGTAAATTTGTGCGACATTTCAAATATCGCGCCATATCGCGCCCGTGAACTGGGCTGCCAAGTTACCTTATTTTAATGGCCAATTATTATGAACATTTCGATTTATCAAAGTCCGTCTTTCTTGTTCTTTTCCGGTTATCCAAAATGAATGTTGCTGCCAGTGATCGAACTTTTGCATTCAGTAAGTTAATATTAAACAAAAAAATTGGATGGTACTAGTAAGGCCAAGTAAAGATAAAAATATGTTTCTCGTCCGGGTTTTTAAAAATTAGGATGATGAGGGGCTTTTTATTTTCTATTTTTTATTGAAAAACGATGCTAAATACCTGTATTTGGCACCATGGTATTCGACATTCAGATTGATATCTGAGAAAAAGGAGGAGGCCCTTTTTATTTTATTCTTCTTAAATGATGTATTATGCATTTACAAAGCTGTAAAAAAAAAGTTTCAACTTCTGAAACATTTTTTTTCAACAAGTTATAACGGAAAGTTTACAAAATAAAAAGAAATTTGAAAAATCTTCAAAAAAGGATGAGGGCGCGGAAGAGAAACGTAAACATGTATTTTTTTTACTCGGCCTAATCAACCAATGAACTGTCTAGAATTTGTGAGTAATGAGGGTTAAAAAGTTGTTTCTCGTTGCTCGCATTTCGTTTTTGAGCAATTTTACCGCGATTTCGGTTTTTAAAATGTTATTTAAGAAATCCAGAAGAACATATTTTCAAGTATTAAATGAATGGCAGATCATTTCAAAAGATTACATTTGATTGTTTGATAATTATGGAATCAATAAATTCTATGAATATTAAACCAAAAACACTTTTCGTATCTAACCTACTCTGCATTGATTTGGCCAATAGAAATATCCAAAAGGGAGAGAATTTGTGACAATGCATTCAACAAGTCCAAAAAGGGCAATTTTTAGAGGTTATGTCCACTTTTTACACCCACAAAAATCTGCACTTTCTTTTTCGAAAAGGGCACACTTTTTGGAAGTCCAGTACCCTCCATCCAGACCTGCGTACGAATTATAAGCACAAAATAGGCAAAACTATTATTTTCAAGGGCACGAGAGAGGGCGATATACCGTTTTGGTCGCATCCAGGTGGTGGCCGCATTGCATTCTCTAAATTCAGTAAATTTTCGTCGTCAACCGTGTTATTGAATGGGATTATTTTGAAATTTTAAAACGCAAACAAACAGGCCTATGTTAATAAATAATATAAATACAAGCTAAAACCGTTGGGGTTCGATAATGAACCCCACAAAACTAACCAAGTATATTGAAAATGCCATACGGCCGGGCGCTTTCACAAGTTGCCGGCTCGATCATGTCAGCCACCACCTGGTCGCATCAGTGATATTAAAAATATGACAAATTAAAGCTAATATTAAAACTGATTAAAAACGTTGATCATATCTTGTTTAATTATCATTGTAGTGAATTCAAGGAAAACAGCCAAAGCTATTGATTTCAATATTCCTTCAGCGGCGGAACTTCGGTTGATTTTTAGATTTTCATCATCATCACCATCATCATCATCATCATCATCATCATTATCATTATCATTATCATTATCATCATCATCATCATCATCTTCATCTTCATCTTCATCCATCATCATTATCATCATGTTAAATTATATCATGTTTTTTGCTTCATGTCTTTTGCCGCAACATGCTAGTGATCTATACAGTTTCAGGACGGACGTCTCTTTGCTGCCCTCATCATAGTCTAGGATAGGAAACGCTCTTTATGTGTTTTGGCAGGAAATTAAGGTAAGAACCGCTGTGCATTAATAGAAACAAAATCAAAGAGAAAATCGCCGCTTGCATGTTACAGAAATTGTTACAATGAATTAATTCACTGAATTTTTTATACCATAATTTTCCACTTCCATATTTGTTTTTATTACTCAAAACAAATTTCCATTTTTCTTACTTACACAATCATGTTCAGAATTTTTACCCCCTTCCCCTCTCTTACGTGCGCATTATAAATAGTGTCAGAGAAACTCGCGGCGGCTATTGAAAACGCCTATGAGAACACTGCCCATGTTACCACACCAAATGGAATCACTGACGACTTCCTAATTCAGGCTGGAGTCCCGGGCGCGGGCTGGAGTAGTACAGGGGGACACCTGTGCACCATTTCTATTCATAATGTTTACAGTCGACTATGCTCGCAGGAAACATGGGAATGAAGATAGTCTAGGGCTGACACTAAAAACCAGAAAAAGTCGGAGGATAGGCCCGCAAACAATTACAGACCTCGACTTCGCTGATGACATAGCACTATTGGACGACAGTCTCCGAGATGCCCAAGAGCTACTCCATCTTGTTGAGACTGCAGCACTTACAGTCGGTCTCAGCATGAATACCAAGAAAACCAACACCAAGGCAATGGTTTGCAATATGGCCCATCCCCAATCCAAACGCTTGATGACAGCGATCTTGAAATAGCTGACGACTTAAAATACCTTAGCGCTTTGATTGGTCATGTTGGTAGCAGTGAAAGGGACTTTAACTTAAGGAGGGCCTGCAAGTATATGAAAATGAGCAAGATATGTAAGAGACTAAGAGCAGCCTGCTTAGAAATCTAAAACCAAGTTTTTCACCACCATAGTTGAATCAGTCCTGATGAATGGTGAAGAAACCTGGACAATTATATACATCAAAGTTTAGGAAGGCGCTTGATGGTTGTTACACAAGACTACTGAGAAAAGCACATGAGGAGCTGTTCTGCAATCTCTCCCCAATTTCCGACCGAAAGACTGAAAATGAAAAGGCTGAGATTTGCTGGACACTGTGTTAGAAGTGAAACAGAGGCAGCTTCCAGAGTTTTGCTGCCAGTGACAGCCTATACGCATTACATGTAAAAGATCAAGAGGACAACCACGGAAGGACTACATTAAGCAATTAATCAGTGGGCTAGAAAGACGAGACATTTGGAACTGCATGCAGAACAGAGTTTGTTTGGAGACAACCACGGAAGGACTATATTTTATCGAGGATACTGGGCTAGAAAGACAAGACAGTTGGAACTGCATGCAGAACAGAGTCGTGTGGAGACAACCACGGAAGGACTACATTTTATCGAGGATACTTGGCTAGAAAGACAGGATATTTGGAACTGCATGCAGAAGAGAGTCGTGTGGAGAGCCATCAACAGAGTCCGACAAAACAAGTCGACCTAAGCAAACAAGTAAACAAGTAAATAACTTAAAGGATGATTTCGTGATCCTAACATCCTCTTTTTATGACATTTTTCAGTAGATATCCATGAAAAAAGCTTATTCCCAAAATTTGAGTTGATTCCGATTTTGCGTTTGTGAGTTATGCATGAGTATGTGTACGTATGACACGGCTCCATCTAGGCCACTGTTGTAATTTCGTTCTGGTATACCAGAACGAAATTCAAATTTGACGATATTTTTGCTAAACGAATTAATCTGCAAGAATTTTTTTTGGGGGGGTGAGGTTGTGGATCACGAAAAGTATGCCATATTTTAAAATTTTGAAAATCATGGACGGCCACTAAAGAAGAGGACATTCTTAGCCTTATCAACAAAAAACAAAAACATTTGAAAAAGGGACCCATCCATAGGCCTACACCAGAGTTGTCCTAGAAAAAAGGGTCTTTGATAATAGTATAGCAAAATGACACCCATGTTTGCAACATGTCCCCATTTGTTCATTTGTACAGAGTCAGTGGCGTAGCTGTGGGGGGGGGCAGGGGGAATTGTCTATTTGAGCCCCCGCCCCTAGTGCAAGGAAAAAGAGGAAAAGGAGGAGAAAGAGGAAAAAAGAGAGGGAGAGGAGGGACAGAGAGATGGGGAATCCATACGATATGCAAGACCATGCGATTATTACCGTATCAATAAGCCTGATCAAAATTGTCTATATGGGTCCCCCCCCTCCCAAGTGCAGGGAAATTTGGTGGATATGGGGCCCCGCCCCATACAGGCTTGCCCCCCCTGGAAAAACCCAGCTACGCTGCTGTACAGAGTCCCCCCGAATATAAACAACCGACAATTTCAGGTGACCAATGTGTTGTGACATGAATAAAAATAGGTTGAGTCATATAACATTAGTCAAGCCTTCTGTTTGAATTGAAACGTAGGCCTAATTAATTATAGGCGGTCGTGTGTCTTGAGCTCGCCACCAAAAAAAGGTGGCGACGTTACATTTTACCAAAGTCGACTCAAAACAAATGATGATATCTCTGTCAAGCAAGAAGTTATTGTTATGCTTGTGGTATCATTTTATTGCTAAATAAAATGCACTTTCAACCCTGTAAAAAGAAATACTTCAACTTTTTAATACTAACACTGTGCTTCATAGAATTCAGAATGGGCAGGGTGGCGGTGGTGGGGATGTGGTGGTGGGGATGTGGTACACACAAACTCTATGGGATTGGTATTTTAGTGCGTAATCTGCTTCTGTAAAGGCTGTAAATTGGATTTGGACTCTATTTAGCATCTAAAAGACTCATGGCCTTACAGCTAAACAATTCTACTAATTGTTTTTAATCATTTATGATTGGTTTAGTCTAGAAAATACAAACTTTTCCATACAAAACTGCCCGTTGTCATATTAAACACTGTAGTAAGTAATGCAGATGTCTTCAAAATCTAAAAGTTACTGTAAAATTTTAATTACTTATCCTATCATAGTCAAAGTATAGATTTTCTGAAGGGAAATTTGACGAGGAATCTAAATATGGACATATTTTTTCTGTATGGGTTAGGGGGAAAATGTTTAGGTTCAAAATATGTTGAATTGTAAAAAAATCTAACATTCTTTGGGACACCCTATATTCCGAGATTACCAAACAGCTGTGATTTCGGTTTCTTCCAAAGTCAGTTGGGTCTCCATATCCTCTAACCAAATGAATGTTGTTTACTTCCAGTTTATTACTTTAAGTTGGTAATAAGCAATGCATTGAGTGACCCATTTTTTATCAAAATCTTTTTTATTCCACCCTGTATAACTTGCAGGTCACCCTGTATAATGAGTTGAAATGTATATATATTTGAATTGCTTATGCCTTCAGCTTTCCAAAAATGTATACTTTTGCTAGTTTAGGGTTGATGATTGTCGAGATAATCTAATTAGAAACCCGGTTGGTGTAAAAATTCATAATATTTGTCATGTAACGCTAAGGGTGGCGAGTTCAGGACACACGACCAGGCTAGGTCTACATGTGCAAAGAAAAGTGGGTATATGCATGAATATATACCAGATGATCGCCAATAGCCGCCAATGTCAATGATCGCTTTAAAAATGGATTGTAGGCCTACGCGTGAAGCTGGACATACTGGAGTAGAGGTCCGTGTAAAGGTATCCTAGTGTTTTTCATGAACAAATCACCCTTGACGATGTTTGTTTATATTAGTTTCAGGAATGAGCAATTTAGCTTTGAATCGGTGCAGAAGGGCTATATTGTTGTTTTTTTACTTTTAAAAATTTTCGCGGCAAGATGTTTCAGGTGTTTTGCGCATGTGTATACAGCGCCATGCTGCCTCTCGGTCGCTTCCTACGCATGCGCACACTAGTTAGGGAATGACCCGGAACCCGGAACAAGGAACAACAACGATGGATTTACTTGGAATTGCAGCAAAGTCCATTGTGGTCCGTCATCGTTTCATGCATACATGAATGTACCAAGTCTTTATCGTTTATTTCCTGCATACATGAAATAGTTGGATGTACCGTCAGATGGCTGTTTGTAAATCAGCAAAACTCGTACCTTACTGCAGTTAGGTCGAGATTTCGGGTGTCCGTGTATTTTTTAGTTCAAGTTGCCCATGAACTAAAATGTACAAGTAGACATTTAAGCTTACAACGTAAGTTACACAGGCATGATAGATAAGTCGTAATGCTATGACCACGGGTCCACACAGCTTAACTTACTGGATAACTATATAGCTTCAAATATAAACACCGTACGGTACTTCATTACTCGAGAACTCTAGCTTTGAATTTGCACACGATAGTTACGCATTCGATGCTAGAAACGTTACTATTATTTTTGGTGGGATACCGTTGACAGTTTTTGCAATGGATTTCGATGAGTCAATTGTATCTTGACTCGGAGTAAAATTTGCCAATTTTCAACAGTCTACTTAAAGTTTGTTGAAGTGCAATTTTAGTAACATTGATGTTTTCACCAGTCATGATCTGCTGTGTTTACTTCTGAACTTCCATTGCCTTATACATGTATATATCATGCTTTAGCGAATCCCACTAGATGTTGAATGCAATGGTTTCTAGATTCGAATGTGAAGCTATCCATGAGCAAATTTGTGGCTAGATAGATTTCTCGAGCAAATTCAATGCTAAAGTCACATCCATTACTATCGTTTTTCTGTAGATCAGCGTTGACGTACATCTTTTGTAACAGATGTAACTTACTGATTATTCTGTTGATCTTTAAATTTGGATGGAGGCTATTTCGATGAGTCATCTGTATCTTGTCTGCAGGGCCCGTGTTAGACCAGCTTCGGCTGAATCGGGCTACCCTGGGTAAACATGTATTAAATAAATAAATAAATCTTTGGAGTAAAGGGTGCCTATTTTGAACAGTCTACATTGTAAAATTTAGTTGAAGTGCAATTTTTGCAACATTTTTGATGCGATCACCGCTGTGATCGGCTGCGTTTACTTATAGAACTTACATTGCTTTACATGGTGTATGTAATGCATCATCAATTTTTACTAAATTTCGATAGCAGTGGACTCTACCAAGAATTTAGAAAGAATAGACAATTGGGTAACCGTAACTTCCATTTGAAATACTCACTCCAGTTGTGGAAGATATAAGTAAAGACATAATACATGTAGTATGAGTTGCAAAATGATTAACCCTCACCAATAACATTTGAAAAACATACTCCCCCTGTGAAAGATATTTCCAAAATCTTCCACAGTGGAAGTGTGGATTGTAAACGGAATAGCCCAGTGTTACCCCAGTGGGCACAGGTTAGGATTTCGACGTTGAATCAACGTTGATACAACGTCGAAGTTTCAACCTAACCTAATTTCAACCTGATTTCAACCTAGGCGTTAGTTGAAATCGGGTTGAAATTTCAACGTTGATACAACGTTGAAATTTCAACCTGATTTCAACTAACCTATTGGTTGAAATCGGGTTGAAATCAGGTTGAAGTCCATCAGGTTGAGGTCCATTTGCAAATACAACGTGATTTCAACCTGATTTCAACGTCGAAATTGATTTCGACGTCGAAATATCAACCTGATTTCAACGTGATTTCAACGTCAGTTGTGCCCGCTGGGTACTCTTACTAGTTTGGTCAAATAAATAAACCAATTTTGCATTTTTAATTCACAGGTTCACAGTAAGCAGTCTTGAAGCTCTATATTACAGTCTCCGAAATTGGTGAGACACCAAAAAAGGCTCTACTATCAAATATCATCAACTTTGCTAAATATTTTTGATCAAATTTACGGCTCCCTGCACACCATGTACCTGGTAGTACTTCTGTTTCTTCACTTGCAGCTTGTTTTGGCACAGAATAGGTCATGTTATGTGTATAATAACAATGGTAAGTACTGGTACTGTGAGTAAGGTTTAATGTTTCCCTAGAGAAGTCCTTTTCAGAGGGCTGAGCTTTCTTAAGATGGCACTCGCTAGAGTCCAAAAAGCTCAGCCCTCTGAAAAGGACTTCTTTATAGGGAAAGATATCGAACCTTACTCATGTTTACCGACATAGAGTACCAAGTAATTTCAAATCGTAATGGTAAGTACTGTACTACTCTTGTTATATTAAAAGCAAGTACGAAACAAGTCCACATAATTTGTTCAAATTACAGTTTTAGCCTAAGTCTCCTATCCGACTATTGTTCCAACATTATTGTGCTTGAAATGCGTAAGTAGTATTGATCAATGGGACTTATCCATTGCAGCCATTTTTATATATCCCATTTTCGCTGAAAATGGGTTCCAGTTGAAATCCATAAACCCCTTATGAAAGACCTACCCTTAAATTCCTTAATCGCCAGGGATGTGTAGATTTGAAATGGAGTAACCCATTCAGGTAACCTTATTTGAAATTCATACTTCTTGTGTGGAAGATGGAGGTCATATATTTCATAAGGGGTACAATGTATATAAACTTGAACTGCCCTAAAATATTGTTTGTAATGTTCTCTTCTGGAGATCATTTTATGTGAGCAGTGGGGACACTGATGGAGGTGGGATTTTGGCCCCAAAATTGGGCTTCCCATGGTTTCTCCATAGTTAAAACAAAAATCATTGATAATCCCACTATTCCTAAATTGAATGAGTGGTTCCATTTGAAATCTACACCCCCTGTGCGGGAGATTAAGGTCAGATCTTACACGGGGATCTTACATAAGGGGTGTATGAATTTCAACTGGAATAGTGTGAAATTTCCAAAAAGTGGACCATTTCCCTTAATAAATTAATTGCTTGCATGCTAAAAGTTGACTGCAAAACATAACCCCCTAAAATGGACCTTTCAGGCTAATTTGAATGGTTTTTAAGCGTTATAAAGTGAACCCTTTTAATATTTCTTTATAATTTGGACCTTCTCATGTATATTTTCAATATTTTCCCCTAAAAATGTGCACATTTTGTCAATTGAGGAGGGGGGGGTACAATCCCTATACCCCCTTCAGCATTCTATTTATCTTGTATTTATACAGGAGGCGAGTTAAACATTACAGAAACACAAACCACTCCGCAAGAAATAGTGCATGACCGACGCCTCTCGCTATACTGTTATGCAGATAACTTCTGTCAAATTGAGTGGTTCAGAGAGGGTATACCAATGAACGGCTATAAGAATCTGTGGAATTTTCCCTCTGATTACCAAGAGCAATGGATGCATTTGCCGCCAACGGATGATAACAACCAGACGTTGAAGTTTGATAAGTTTACCTGTGATGCTGAAGGGAGATGGACCTGTGCCGTGTCAGGAGAGGAGAATCAATTGAACCGTACTATGGAAATTATAGTCACAGGTACTAATTTGTGTTATATTTATGTTGTATTTATTCAGGAGGAGAAATAAACATTACAGAAACACAAACCACACCACAAAAAGTAGTGAATAAACACAGCCTAACATTATACTGTCATGCAAAAAATTTCTGTCGAATTGACTGGTTCATAAACGGTAAACCAATGTGTGATCCTGGCTTTGAGCATCCGTGGAATTTCCGATCAGATAGGCAGAAGCAATGGCTGCGTTTGCCACCAACGGATGATAACAACCAGACGTTGCAGTTTGATAGAGTTTACTGTGAGGCGGAGGGACAGTGGACTTGTGTGGTGTCGGGAGAGGAAAAACAAGTGAATCATACCATGGAAATTATTGTCACAGGTAGATATGCCATTATCAGGTGACGTCAGATCTGCTAACACGGGATGCCAAGCAAGCCTAATAAACAAAAAAATGGTAATCATAACAGCATTCTAATAAAGACAAAATGAGCTATTCCAGGTGAAATCCATACCCCCTATGGAAAACATAACCTAAAGGGTATGAAACCAATGAATGGTCCTGACTTTGAGCATCTGTGAAATTTCCCTCTGATGAACAGAAGCAATGGATGCAAAGATAACAACCAGACGTTGATGTTTGATCGAGTTTTCTGTGAGGCGGAGTGGACTTATGCTGTGTCAGGAGAGGAAAAACAGGTGATCCATGCCTTGGAAATTAAAGTCACAGGTTGATATCACACTAACATGGGACATCAGATCTGCTAACCCGGGATGCCAAGCAAGCCTAACAAATGGTGATCATAACAGCATTCTAATAAAAACAAAATGAGCTATTCCTGGTAAAATCCATACCCTTATGGAAAACATATTTTAGAGGGTATGAAATCAATGAATGGTCCTGACTTTGAGTATCTGTGAAATTTCCCCTCTGATGAACAGAAGTAATGGATGCAAAGATAACAACCAGACGTTGATGTTTGATCGAGTTTTCTGTGAGGCGGAGTGGACTTGTGCTGTGTTGGGAGAGGAAAAACAGGTGATCCATGCCTTGGAAATTATCACAGGTGGATATCACACTAACATGGGACATTAGGTCTGCTAACCTGGGATGCCAAGCAAGCCTAAATATGGTGATAAATGGTGCAAATGGCGAGCATTGACGCAGTCTAATAAAAGCAAAATGAGCTATTCCAGATTAAATCAATCCATATATATAGGCCTACCCCCTATGGAAGACACAACTTCAATCTTAATCTTCCACACAGAGAGTGTGAATTTCAAATAGGGTTACCTGAATGGGTGAATCCATTTGAAATTTACACCCCCTCTGTGGGAGATTAAGGTCATTTCTTTCATAGGGGGTGTATGGATTTCAACTGGAATTGTCCATTAAATGCTTTTTTAAAACTGCTGTTGTTAATTGAAATGTATTATTTTCCTCGAGTCGATCAGGAACAGAAATGATCTCCTTGACCAGGATTTGAACCTGGGACCTCTGAGTATCTATCTGAGTGTTCTAACCATGCAGCTGAACTAATATAGGCCAAATATTCCATTCCCCTATTTTTTCCGCTTCTCTATACAGCACTATTTTTTTAGGATTAAAAATATTATCCTGTTTTGCCAAATGAAACAGCTAAATTCTAATCCTTTAGTTCTAAATGGTAAGGAAAGTGAAATTTTAATCTATGGTAAATTTCTGGACATAAGGGCCCAAAACATGCGTTTTTAGGGCATTTTCCATGCTGTAACAATAAAGCCCTAAGACTGGTACAAAGGCACATTTTCTAATCTTTATTTTGTAATTATGAGCTAACTCTTAGCTAATACTAAAGATTTTGATTGCTTAGACTTGTCTCAAGCCTTAGAATTTGGTGGCTACAATCGATCGTAAGAAAGTGTGCAAAATTGCATTTTTTTAGCCCATTTCCCCTCAAATTGTTAAAATATTAAAATTGCCAGTTAGCTGTTTCATTTAGCAAAACAAGATAATATTTGTTTTATTCCAAAAGAATTAGTGCTGAGGATAAATAATGTATTAAATCAAGAGAAAATATTGTGATCAAGATTTCAATTCAAATCCTGCGCAAGGTTTTTAAAAATTAGTTTCTTCTTTTGACCGACTCGAAAGAATGAATTTAGTCCTTGTTCAGTTAGGTAATGGGGCTGCGCATCCTGCATAAGAACATATAAACACAATGGGGAATGATTGTTTGCTACAAGAGGAAACTGATTAAATTAAAAGAAAGAAAGTTTACCAACCCACAGACTATAGTATTGGGACCGCCATGGGTACGGGTACGGATCCGAAATCAAAATAGGGCGTGAGTACGGGTCCGGGTCCAATTGAGACTCGAGTATGGAAACGAGTGTTACAATTATACAAAACAACAAATATTCACAAATCCCGACTGGCACTCGAGTATTAAAACGAGTGTTACAATTAAACAAAACAACAAATATTCACAAATCCTGACTGGCACACAACCCAACTTGGAAAAAGTAAGGTAATGTACTGGTATGGGATTCGAACCCACAATCTTCTGATTTCTAGATGATTCCTTGGACCCCATTTTCTGCCCACACTTGGTCACCATATCTTAATGAAATATTCTCAAACAATATAAAACTTATACAAATTAATACATCATGAGTAGTTTGGGCATCTTATGCGCATGCCCCCAAAGCAACCAGCTCTACCGTAACAGACCTACTACAGTCAACTATCTGGTTCCAGACCCAAGGGAAGACCCAGAAGAAAGTGGTTTGAGGGAGTCAAACTGCTGCTGATCAGGCACAACACCAACATGACAGTTGCTACTCATGGAGCCCAAGATAGAGAGACTACCTATAATTTCCCAACGACTTCGTATCGAACAAGTGGCAGCCAAAAATAAATTACAAATACTTAAGGGATCTAAAATGAGCGTTTATTGCGTTTCGACAGTATTTTTTGTGGGACATGAGAGCACCTCAGACCTATCGAATTGCATTCTGAATACAAAGCATGTCTTTCTGATATCAAATAATTTTCATTTTTTGAAAATCACAATATAATACCAATTTTATGACCAATTATAAAAATTTGATATTTTTCACATTTTGATATATAACAGTCCTCAAGTAAATTATATAAATCTAATGATATATTCTTAAAGTGTATGTAGCAGGAAGAAAAGTTAACGGTCAATTGAACATTTTGACCTTTCATATTGAAGATATAGATTTTTTTCCCAAAAAGACCTAATTTTTGTTGGTGTTTTGGGAAAAAAATCCATATCTTCAATACGAAAAGGTCAAAATTTTCAATTGATCGTCGCATTTCATCCCACCTACATACGTTAACTTCGAAAGTACTGTTAAATATCAAAAATATCAATTTTAATGATTTGCCATAAAATGTGTATTAAATTGCTAATTTCAAAAACCAAAATTATTTGATATCAGAAGGACATTCTTCGTATTCAGAATGCAATTCGATATGTCTGATGTGCTCTAATGTCCCAAAATAAATACTGTCCAAACGTTCATACCCCAGCCCTTAAAAGACACAGAAGGAAAATGATGTTATATGAAATTAACTTCTGAATCAAAACGTAAGGATACTTTTAATAATATAATATGGACAAATGTTACACCAGTGGCGTAGACAGGGTGAGGGCGCGGCTGGGCGCCAGGTGGGGCCAGTGCCCCACTCCCCACTTATCATGGCCGTCGGTAGATGTCAGGCTGTCGGTACTGGACATGCTTTGGATGAAAAAAATTAAGGGTCAACAATAGACAATTTGATGTGCACTGATTGTGCGGGGTGAAGAAACAAAGTATGTGTTGATCAAAGTTGGCTGTGACCCTTGCTTTTCTGCATGTGTACATTGGCTACAACCCCGCCCCCCACACACACACACTTTTTAGATTTTTGAGCGTACTGGGCAAACAAATCGGGGTCAACAATTGACAACTTCCGTTGGCAAAAATATTCCGTCTGTACATTTACAAGTTTACAAGGTTGTGCCACTCTGATTCGAAAAACCTGGCTATGCCACTGTACGTGTTCCACACTGTACCCACCTGCAACCCTATTATATGACCTATACTTAATTATCTTGTTATTAACTATTGTTTTTGTTGCATGTTTTTTTTTTATGTAACAGGTGTTCCATATGAAGGTACACCACTGTGTCCCTTACACGATAACTGCGTAGACACAAAGAAAGAGTTTGGAGAAGAGGTAACTTTATTCTGCCCATGTACAGCTGGTGAAGCCACATCAGAGGTCAAGATTGAATGGTTCAAGTGGGTGGAAGAGTCAGGAGCGGATGAAGAGGAGGATGATGGGGATGAGCATGGACAATGGGTCCCTGTGTCCGAGTTGGGTCAAAATGGCACTACTTATACACTGTCCCAGCCACAGTTTACTCTTTAGTAAGTATATAGCTGTGAAAAAAATTATTTCAACTTTAAAGGAAGGTGACCTGATATATTTGGAAAATCAAATTCTTTAAAACTTATGTAAACATAAAATGATGTCCCTTTCAAACATTCAATGTAAAAAGAACCTTGTTCTTTGTAAATGTGACTAATTCATTATGGAATTACTGACATTTATACAGTGTGATACTGGTAGTCTACAGTGTTTTTATTAATGATAACCATCATGATCCTGTAATAAACTGATATCAAATGAAAGATCCTATTTTTCTCATATTAACATTATTGAAATTAGGAGGTCCAAAAAACTGTTGAATTAATTAGTCTCAAACATGGTATACCACAATTGAGACTTAATTCAACAGTTTTTTAATGATTTCTTCAGAAACATGCCGATTTGGAATGCCTAATTTCAGTATGTTAATGAGAAAAATATGAGTTTTCACCTGATACCCAAATCTGCATTTTGATGGGGTAAGGAGGGGGGGGGGGGGTGAGGTTGTCAATCAGGATACCCACCTTAAATGACAGTCAAAATATAAACAGGCATTGTGTTTTAATCATTCCAGGCATGCTACAAACCACACTCCTCAAGATGTAAACCCGCTCCACAAAGGTGTCGACTGCAGATGACAATTGTTCCAAATTTTAAAATTTAACATTAATTTTTTTATTGTAAAATTGTGCATTTTTCATGGCCATATTTGTAATCAGCATGAAAAATGTATTAAAATGAGTACAAACAACCATAGTATTGGTGTGTAGTGCAAATTTGGACTTGAAGCCTATGGCTAGCATCTCAGCAAAAACAATTAATGTTCTTAATGGCTGTGTCTCGCCGCCCTATTGAAAATTCCTAGTTCCGCCCCTATAATATGAGCTGTGCTTGGGAATTAAAAGTAATGTAGCTCCTTCTCCTTGTAAAAGCAAGTTGGACACATTTGATCAAAAAATTGGCTGGCAGGATCAGTCTCGGTTCGGTCCGGCCTGGATAATGGAACGATAGGCCTACATAATAACATAATAGCCTATCAAAATATGCCATAGTCCTTCACCCCCCTGATTCTAAATACACAGCACCCAAAACCAATTCCTCTTTCTACACAAATTGATGCCACTACACTAATCACACCTCCTATATTGAACGCTAAATTTCAGTGACTGCTCCCCACGCCGATTGATTTTTAATGCTATGTAATCTACATTACCAGTCGTTCTCCATGGACCCGAGGGAGGGTCTAGGCAGGATCGTGTGCTACAGCAAGTTTTGGTGTAGAATCTGCCTCAAACAGAAAAATAACACTGCTTTCTATCCATATGTAACTGAGAATTTGACTAATCGAAATACCCGGTTTATACAAATGTTTTACTCTTTCATTATTATATTTTTTCCCAGTTCATACTGTGAATATTCAGACGAGCCTTCCACTGTTGGTCAGTACCTTACCATTAATAGCCTCTCTGAGAAGGAAGTAGGTGATTATCGAGTAGTCGCAACCAGGATGGATGAGGGCATATACAAGGGCTTAAATAAGTCAGAGATTGTTAATGTTTCAAGTAAGTTGTTAACACAGTTATCGTAAAATTCAGAGTATCAGCTGCATGGTGTATATCTCTCTTATAGCCATAATGTATGATCTTGTGATATGAAATTGGTTAATTAATTAAGGTATACTGGGATGTGCCTAAAAATCCCTGGGTCCCATTTTGGAAAAAAAGGCCAAAAACTGTCAAATCAGCCATTTTTTAGGTAAAAGAATATTCCTAAATATTACAATTTTTCACCCTTTTTCTTTAATAACTGTTTTTTTGTTTCATAATTGTTTTTGCCGCCCCAAGTGTATTACTAGAATAATAAAATAATATTTTACCTTATTTGTTAGGCTCAAAATTAAAAGGGCACATGATCTGACAGTGAACAATCAATCATTTGTTTCAGAAATCTTAGACTATAGTATTTAGTGTCCCCATTTCTCATTGCACAGAATGACTATTCCATGGTGTTTGATTTATTTCACAGGAAAAATTCCACAAGCTCCTATACTAAGCAACACCATAGCCATAGTAATGGCTGTATGTTTTGCAGTTGTTCTTGTAATTGCTGTAGCAATGAGCATCTTATGGTATTTCAGACGGACGGACATTAAATTGTTCATCAAAGACAGATATGGAATGCTGGAAAGTGGAGGTAAGCAAAGATACAGGATTTCATGAAGAACATGTAAGGTTGGTACCCTGCAAACGGAAAACTTTTTACAGAAAATGTTTAAATGTCAGGTTATATAAAGGGTATAAAACGTTTTTAACATTCAGAAAACATTTGTAAAAACTTGATGCAAAACATTCTAACATAATGTTGTTAATTGTTGCAAAAGATTTTACAAATTTTGCTTTTGCTGGGTATGAACCCAAGAATTATGGAAACTTTGGGGCCTCATTACAGCTAAATTGTTGGCCTAAAGTATGTAAAAGTATACATATTTCAAAAAACACAGATTATGCATGCCCATCAAAACAGTTACAGACTGCTATGCGATAGGGTCGTTATGTCGAAAATAAGGTTTTTTTAATATGAGATAGTGATTTGCTATATCAATACATTGGGTTATCCCAGTTGAAATCCATACATCCATCCTTAATCTTCCAAACAGGGAGTGTGAATTCCAAATGGGGTTATCTGAATGGATGAGTTCATTTGAAATCTACACTCCCTCTGTGGGATATTATGGTCATGTCTTCCATAGGAGGTGTATGGATTTCAACTGGAATAGCACATTTTTGTGAAAATATCTCATGAATGTTTTGAGGATCTCAAACTTATTTTGACTGAGTTTGAATCGGAAAAAAGAGGGGGGAAGGCATTCCATTCCGCATTATATTTTTAAAATCTTTGCCAGTTTTGAGACATACTATATAAGAAATTAGTAGCAAAAGGCCTTACATCCACTTTTTAACTTTTTGAGAAAAACACCTTTTTTAATTGTTGATGAATAGAAACTAAAAGAACAGGTTTGGTACAATTCGGAAGGTCAGGTGGTATGAAGGTCAAACAACCACTAAAATGTGTATTTTTACCAACACTATAATGTCATGCCAATAACTCATTTGGACCCAACTCAGAGGTGGATATAAGGCCTTTTGCAACTGAGCTCTTCATTTCTTAAATTATGCTAAATTCTTATTTGTTTTTCAATACCAGATGGTAAAACAATAGATGCATACATTGCCTACAGTGAGAGTGATTCTGATCTCAACTTTGTGTTACACACCCTGATGCCTGCATTACAGAAAGCTGGTTATGTGCCGTTTGTTAAAGACATCGATGCAATACCCGGTGAAAGTAAGTTTATGCTACATAAAGAGTTAACATGGTTTCAGGGTTGTTTTTAAATAAAAAAATCAGATTTAAAAAATTTAAATCAGATTTTTAAAAATTTAAATCCATTTTTTTGTTATTTTTGATTCCAAGAACTGCTATACCCCATGATAAAGTTAAAAGAGTACCAGTGGAATGCTAGTCATATGCACAATCCTATCATATATTTACAAAAAGTCAAAACATGCTTTTACATGTGAAAATTTCAAAGAAAAAATTTGGTAAAATCATGGGGAACAAACATGTTGAATTCTGCACCTTGAAGATGAATTTTGAGCAAAGTGACATCATAGAGGTATTTTAATTGTATGCAAAAGTTGTAGAAGCATTAAGAATGAAGTAAAACAGTCAATTTAAGCAAGAAATTAACTTGCATATATCAAAAAAATCAATGATTTAAATGGGAGTGATTTAAATCAAACAACCCTGCATGGTTTGGAGCATGTTTTGATCACATGGAGGGTAATTTTCCAAAGTGTTTTTTTAAGAAAGGGTTGTTTGTCCGAACACACTTTTCTCTGGAAACCCCCGAAAGGTTTTTACTCCAAAAGAGTATTAGTTTGATGATGGTATATGGGTCATTACTACAAAAAGATTTTTTTATCCAGAATGGGCGTAAGTCTGAAAATGTTAAAACCCTTCTGAAGGATATTTTCTGACAAAACAACACTTTGGAGCAAAAACCTTTCAGAGCAAATCTACTGAAGATAGCAACATGATCAGTGAGTGATATCTAGGAAAGATAGCAATATGGTCATTGAGTGCTAGCTATCTACTGAAGATTGCAATCTGATCGGTGAGGTTATCTACTGAAGATAGCAATATGGTCAATGATTGCTATCTACAGAAGATAGTAATATCATATGATCAGTGAGTACTATCTAGGGAAGATAGCAATATGATCAGTGTGTGCTACTTACTGAAGATAGCAATATGGCCAGTATGGTCATTAAGTGCTATCTACTGAAGACAACAATATCATCAGTTGGTGGTATCTACTGAAGATAAATAATATGCAATATGATCAGTGAGTGCTATCTATTGAAGATAGCAATATGATCAGCTAGTGCTATCTACTGAAGATTGCACTAAAATCAGTGAGTGCAATCTACTGAAGTGAAGACAGAAATATGATCAGTGAGTGATATCTACTGCAGATAGCAATATGGTCAGTGATTGTTATATCACTCATACATAAATTCTAGACAGTTCATTGGTTGATTACCATTTATCATTTTTACCATCACCCTCTCCGTGTGATAGTCTTTACCATCATTGTGCTCTGCCGTAGTGCGCCTGCGCCAGGCCGTGCGCTGACTCTTGGACTCGCCAATGGGGCGCTATGGGGTGGACCCCAAAATATGAAGTATATCACGGCAAAACATGGTGTTATGTTGATGAAAAAATGGATTTCCTACCTTAAATAATATTTTAGTAATAGAATTTATGCATGAGTGATATAAAACAAATATTAACTGTCTTAAATTTGTGTAATGATCGAAATATAATCACTTGGTGAAAGATGTATTGTTCCATTCCAATCCATCTTTCACCTCGTGATTATATTTCGACCATCACACTCATAGACAGTTAATATTTGTATACTATCCACTGAAGATATCATCAGTGGGTGGTATCTAGTGAAGATAGCAACATGGGCTTTGCTATCTACTGAAGATAGCAATATGGTCATTGAGTGCTATCTACAGAAGATAGCAGTTTGGTCAGTGATATCAACAGCTGTGACTGAAGATAGCAGTATGGTCATAGAGTGCTATCTACTGAAGATAGCAATATGATCAGTGAGTGCTATCTACAGAAGATAGCATCATGGTCATTGAGTGCTTTCTACTGAAGATATCAATGTGATGAGTGAGTGATATCTGCTGAAGATAGCAATATGATCAGTGAGTGCTATCTGATGAAGATAGCAATATGATCAGTGAGTGCTATCTACTGAAGATAGCAGTATAGTCATAGAGCGCTATCTACTGAAGATAGCAATATGATCAGTGAGTGCTATCTACTGAAGATAGCATTATGGTCATTGAATGCTATCTGCTGAAGATAGCAGTATGGTAATTAAGTGCTATTTACTTAAGATAGCGATATGATCAGTGAGTGCTATCTACTGAAGATATCAATGTGATGAGTGAGTGTTATCTGCTGAAGATAGCAGTATGGTCATAGAGTGCTATCTGCTGAAGATAGCAATATGATCAGTGAGTGCTATCTGCTGAAGATAGCAATATGATCAGTGAGTGCTATCTGCTGAAAATAGCATTATGGTCATAGAGTGATATCTGCTGAAGATAGCAATATGATCAGTGAGTGATATCTGCTGAAGATAGCGATATGATCAGTGAGTGCTATCTACTGAAGATATCAATGTGATGAGTGAGTGCTATCTGCTGAAGATAGCAATATGATCAATGAGTGCTATCTGATGAAGATAGCAATATGATCAGTGAGTGCTATCTACTGAAGATAGCAGTATAGTCATAGAGTGCTATCTACTGAAGATAGCAATATGATCAGTGAGTGCTATCTACTGAAGATAGCATTATGGTCATTGAATGCTATCTGCTGAAGATAGCAGTATGGTAATTAAGTGCTATTTACTTAAGCTAGTGATATGATCAGTGAGTGCTATCTACTGAAGATATCAATGTGATGAGTGAGTGTTATCTGCTGAAGATAGCAGTATGGTCATAGAGTGCTATCTGCTGAAGATAGCAATATGATCAGTGAGTGCTATCTGCTGAAGATAGCAATATGATCAGTGAGTGCTATCTGCTGAAAATAGCATTATGGTCATAGAGTGCTATCTGCTGAAGATAGCAATATGATCAGTGAGTGGTATCTGCTGAAGATAGCAATATGATCAGTGAGTGCTATCTGTTGAAGATAGCAATATGATCAGTGAGTGCTATCTACTGACGATAACAATATGATCAGTGAGTGCTATCTACTGAAGATAGCTGTATGGTCATAGATTGCTATCTGCTGAAGATAGCAATATGATCAGTGAGTGCTATCTGATGAAGATAGCAATATGATCAGTGAGTGCTATCTACTGAAGATAGCAGTATGGTCATAGAGTGATATCTGCTGAAGATAGCAATATGATCAGTGAGTGCTATCTGATGAAGATAGCAATATGATCAGTGAGTGCTATCTACTGAAGATAGCAGTATGGTCATAGAGTGCTATCTACTGAAGAGAGCAATATGATCAGTGAGTGCTATCTACTGAAGATAGCATTATGGTCATTGAGTGCTATCTACTGAAGATAGCATTATGGTCATTGAGTGCTATCTGCTGAAGATAGTATGGTAATTGAGTGCTATTTACTTAAGATAGCGATATGATCAGTGAGTGTTATCTATACTGCAGATAGCAATGTGGTCAGTTGTTGCTATCTATGGAAGATAGCAATATGATCATTGGTTGCTATCTACTGATAATAGCAATATGGTCATTAAGTGCTATCTATTGAAGATAGCAATATGATCAGTGATTGCTAACTACTGAAGAAATCAATATGATTAGTGAGTGTTATGTACTGAAGATAGCAATAATGATCAGTGAGTGATACCTGCTGAAGATAGTAATCAAAGGCACAATTCAAATAATTGCAATGAATATAGATAACCATAAAATCCATATCTTTGTTTCTTTTTAGCCCTTGTGGAACAGCTTCTGACAGCATTGACCAACAGTCGTCGGTGCATACTGGTCATCTCGCCTGATTTCCTACAAGCTAGACATACTGCCCTCCAGCTAGAAGTTGCCACAGACCAGATGCTGCGCCATCAAAGCAAGATAATACCGCTCTTATTCAAGAGTGTGAATGCAGAAGATCTGAAGAAAGTCAGAGGACTCAAACGAATCTTAGCGGTATTGAAAGAACTTCGATGGGATGATGGCGAAAACGCCAAAAACGAAGGCATTTTTAAAAAGTTACTACTGCGAATGCCTCGTGTGGACCCTGATAAGCTGCAGTTGCCAGCAGATATGCCTTTGAGCTCTCGTTTACTTGGTGGTTTATATGGGAACTCAACGTCGTTTTTAGATGGGAGCCAGTCTTTGAATAGCAGTCAACAGAGTTTGGTCCCTGAGGTGAGGTGTGCGACTGTGGGCAAGACTATACCAAATAACACTTGCCGTCATGGTGGCAATGATGAAGAGAGATCAGTGGCTGTGGGAGAGACAATACCAAATAACACTGGTGACCATAGTGCCAATGATAATAAAGTGGTCGGTGTTTCATTACATGCAACTGTGCCCACTAGGACTGATGCTACTATTGCATAGAGAAAATGTACTTAGAACAGAAAATGTATTTTTATATCTTTTTTACCCACAACTTTATTCCCTGTACTTGAGTCTGTTCAGGGGAGGAAACATGCAATGTAACCACCGGACCCCTTCATAAAACACATATAGTATGCTTATATAATGTATATAGTTTTACAATAATATAAAGACATAATATTTTGTTTTGCTCCACAGCAACGCCCCCAATTTTTCTTGAATTTATTTCTACTTTATGCATGATTGTAATGCCCAATGGTGTTCTAAAATACCATGTGAAAGACTAAGCCTGAAGTGCTTTATTACAGTAAAATTTGAATTTTTATATTAAATCCAGAGATCTCTGGTTTTATTCTGAGTTTTATACTGATCGAGTGATGGCTAAACACATCACATACATGTGCATTATTGAATCGGTGATATATAAACTGTGTGCATATCGCTATCTTTCATCTTGACATATAAACTGTGTGCATATCGCTATTCGTCTTACGTCTTGTTTGTTTGTACATCCCAGCTGTGTGAAGTTCCGCCAATAATCATGATAATAATGCATGCATTGTAGGTGCTGGTATAAAATGTTTTAGTTGCAAAAAAGGGGCATTATTGTCAGTTTTTAAAATGTGTACCAATGTGTCTGAGAATACGAAACAAAAAAAACGTTTTTGTAATTGGTAAAGTTCTTTTAAAGTGTTTTGTTTTACCAGGACCCCTACACTCTTAAAATTAATCCTCACAAATGAATAGAATCTGTTCAAATTTGACAAATATAACTATAGAGAGTTCCCGTGTTTTCAAGCGGAACGGACTACAATAGTGTTTATAACGTGATTCGCACCGCCGTATTCCTCATTCCTTTGATTTGGTCAATGACCCTATTGGTGCTACATTCTACAAAATAACATTTGCTAATTATTGCGCGAGTGTTGGTATTCTGAAAATTGTAAACGGAGTTTAGGTTTCCCTCCAAGATGGCGGGTAACCCAAAACACAGGAACTCTCTATTCCGAAGGGGACACAACAGAATCTTGTCAAAATGACAAGGCCAAATTTCGGCCAGTCTAAACATCAAGCACTCATGGCTGAGTGGTTAAGGCACAGGTCTATAAACCTGAGGTCCTGGGTTCGATTCCCGGGCAGGATCACTTTTTCTTTTCCCATCTGATTCATTCAAATATTTGAATAGATTGGCTTTGTCTTTTTGACAAACATTTTATACTCTTTATATACTTTTATGTAATTCAACATTTAAACGTTTTATGTAAAACATTTGTGGGGAAGTGACCTCAAATTTAAAAAAAAATACATGAAACAAAAACATCGCACAATATCGCACAACAATGTGACTAAGGGGGCTGGCATTTTCTTCAGAAGGGGGTCCCAAAAAAAAAAAAAAATCAGCGTCAATAAAATTGCAACCCCTATTTCGGCAACCAAACATTTTATGACCCCCCCCACTGATACACCTTACCTCCTAAACAGGCTAAACTTGTATTGAAATCAGTCTTTTTGAATAAAATAAACACACTATCTGTGGTCATCTTGTGACTCCCTACATTTCGGTCATCAAAAATTTTACGACCCCCCTATTTTTCTTTCCAAAAATTTATGACCCCCAGTATTTTTGGGACCCACCTCCTTCCTAAGAAAATGCTAGCCCCCTAAGGGCCAAAGCCACTTCTAAGGCCGAAACTTGGTTTCCCCCTTCACAATCCCTTGACTCTTGTTATTTGAAATGGCATGAGTTTTAACTTTATATTAAGGCTACATGCTCTTTTTGGTTGAAATTTTTGGCGGGAAATAATCCCGCCAAAACATTAAAGTAATCTTTTCCCACAACTAAATATCATAGTCAGGAAATTAATGATGCATCTGGTAGCTTAGATCATAACTTTCATTATACTTAGTTGCAATTATCCCAGAAAATTCTTGATTTGTTTTTACAGGGTCTTGAATTGTCGATGTTTTTGATCAAAAAACATCACTCGGTGTATTTTGAAACTCGAGGCATTAACTCTTCTCAAATTAGCCCCAAAACATAATGTATTATATGCACCTGTAGCAAACACCAATGGGAATAATTGGACGTTGTTTGCGGAGCCTAAATTTGGTTTGATTTTATTTCACAATAATTCTAAGGTGAGAATTTTGACCTGACATTTCCTTTTTAGATTTCCAATTTAAATTCATTGATATGTGATATTTTGAATAAATAAAGAGCACGCTTACCTTTCTGCAACACTTCCCGGTATCATTAAACATCTGCTGATAACCAACATTTTAGCTGAAAACAGTCCCTTCCTATCATTTTTGAACAAAATATGGTTCAAAAGTGCGTACTCTAGGCGTATAAACTAGCACAGCGAGGTAATAAAGAGAGCTATTTACGGTGGGGTATCTATTGTAAGCTATTAGGGTATAGGCCTATACTATATCTTCCCACAAGTGACAAGATGTGTCAAGCAGGGCGGTATATTCAAACGCTATTGTCTGGATCATTGAGTATCGATTGCGCACGTATACATGCAACACAGATGTGTGTGGTCCTCCCCAGGTTTTGACATGAATTACAAATGACGTCGTGAATGACCCAGCGTTTTCATGTTATTATTACTAAATTAATCGTCGTTTATCACGAGTGCTAAGAGTCCTACCAGTTCAATTCATCAAAATTAATTTGTATTAAATGAAAAACAAACAGACAAGTAGAGTCATATGTCTTTTTTATGACCGTATTCCTACCAAAATCTGATTTTCAATACACTAGAAACGTGTTGATATGTATATCTTTGAAAATCGCCGAATGTTAATCACAGTCCCCGTGGCACAGTAAGCATCTTTAGCATTCATAGTGCAATTGGCAGTGGTTCGAACCCCGGTAAAAATTTTAGTATTTTTTATTCTTTTTACTAATGCGCTGTGCCGTTTTTCAAACACGCCCCTGAATGAAACTGATGGGCAAGTACCCTTAAAACTAGGCCTATATAAAAGCAATAATAAGTGATGTGCATACAGATTAAAGGAGTATTTTGTGATCCTAGCCTCCTCTATTTATGTCATTTTTCATTAGATATCCACGAAAAAACCTATTCCCAAAATTTCAGTTGATTCCGATTTTGCGTTCGCGAGTTATGCATGATTATGTGTATTACACTGCGCCATAGACAATGCGTTGTAATTTCGTTCTGGTGCACCAGAACGAAATTCAAATTTCACGATATCTTTGCTAAACGAATTAATCTGCAAGAAATATTTTGTACATAAACATTATGTAGCCAGAGGTTTCCAGTGATGTAAAAACTCAACCTTTTTTGAGAAAAGTGGGGGGATGAGGCTGTGGATCACGAAATGCCCCTTTAAATTCCCATTTGAATATTAGTGTTCATTGATAACTACTGATCACATTGTCCCGCTTTAATTTCGAGTCAAACAAGCGAGATAAAAATGAAGAAAATTGCTATTTCATTCCAGCGCCTACAATGCATGTATAATTTAGCTCGCTGTGTACAGCATAAGGATAAGATTTTGAATACTGTGATTTGAAAAAAAAAATTAATTCAAGGGAAATACACATGCTTGGTAGCCCTAGTATTTTTGAGCAAGATCCAGGATGCGAGCCATATCCCTTTAAGGGATTTTTTTTATTTGAGGAAAGCTTATTTTGAAAAACTATATTTTAAGAGCTTGATTCCAAACCATGTTAAGTCCACAACCATATTTTTTCTCATTTACGTGTGTGATACAATCACAATTACTTTGACAAGTTTGACATTAGCAACAATGAGTTTAACCACCAACAAGCTATTATTTACCACAACAATGCTGCTTAACAATATGCAGACTATTCTTCTCATTTGGGAACCAAAGACCTCACACAGTATTGTTACTGTGCATCCATCCGCTGTTTGCTTTGTAATGGTGCACCCAACTGAAATTACTACACTTACAGCATCACAACCCATTGCAATATCACACAAGTAAATCAGAAACATGTGTTTCTGGACTTGACATGGTTTGGAAACAAGCTCTTCATCTCATGATGCAGTTCATATGTATGCAGGTGCAGGGCTCAAGTTATGAACCTTTAAACTTGACGCTTTTACTTCAACCTTGGTTTTCATTCGTTTCTTTGAAAAATCCTCCATTATAGACTAAGCTCCTACTGGTAGCACGTCTAGTTTCTATTTTTGCATTAGTAGGCCTATACTACTTCCCCATTGCTAGTGGTTTCATTAAAGAACTGCACAGCATAATGTCTAAGTAGCGCCTATATGTGTACATCATGCAGGTCATGAAATTTAAAAAAAAGTCTTTGAAATCATTGTGGTCTTGACACTAGGAACCCTCTGTAGCTCTGTTTCAACATGGGTGAAGCAGCTCTAAAACACTTCTCACAGGTCAAAGGTCAGGGAATAATTCCTTACTATGGTCATAGAAAGTCATGAAATGTCGGTGGCCAGAAAGTGTATGCGAACCCTGTAGTTCAAGATCACAATTGTGTAACATAATTCAACGGAATTCTTCCAGAGACAAAGTTGGTACCGGGTATGCGGTATGCTCCCCATCGCAATTTGGCAGCCTGAGAAACTCAAAACAAAATAGTTTAGTAGCCTATATGAAGAGCTTTGTTGCAAAACCCCTTACACCCACTTGAGCAATTTTGAGAACACATCAACAAATCACTGATATAAAAGGGTTTGCAACAAATGCAGTTTTTGGTTGGATCCTCATCCTACCCAAGCATCCCGCCAAAAGCTGATTTTGTTGCAAACCCAATAAAATCAGTGATCACATTGGGGAAAGGGTTTTTTTTTTTTTTTTGTTGTTGTTAGTATTGGTGGGGAAGGTTTCTTTCTTCTTTTTTTTTTTTGCTCATGTAGTGGGTTAGCCTAATTTAGCAACTTGAAATCTTTGCCCCCGCCCCATTTGTATACATACCAATTTTTTTGGTTCCCATTGCAGATGTGTGTCAAAAATTACTCAGTACCTATTTAGTTACCACCTGCCAAAAATTGCTTGCCCCTAGGCCCCCCTAAGGGGTGGTGCAATAATTATGTGTACCCAGGGGGGGGTGTGAATTATAGGGGGAAGATTTTTGGCAGGCCAAAGGGGGGCAAGCATTTTTGGCAGGTCGAAAGGGGGGGTCAAGCGATTTTGGCAGGTCGAAAGGGGGGCAAGCAATTTTTGGCACAGATATTTTGGGCACCGTTTCTATATTACGCCCTAAAAGGCGTAGGAAAACGTTACGAATATGTTCAAATATGCAAAATTTCCTGCTCGCTGCGCTCGCATTATATGTTAAGACAATTTAAGGTTTTAAATTCGGGTTCCCCAAAATCTTGCATGTGTAAAGGGGGAGCAAAGATTTTTGGCACGTCAAAAGGGGGGCAAAGGTTTTTGGCACGTCGAAGGGGAGGAAAGGTTTTTGGCACGTCGAAGGGGGGCAAAGGTTTTTGGCACGTCGAAGGGGGCAAGGTTTTTAGCACGGCCAAAGGGGGGCAGTAGCGTACGCAGGAATTTTTCAAGGGGGGTGTGATGATTTAAAAAAAAATAAAACTATAAAAATGGCAGCGTAGCTGACATCGCGTTGCGCTTGCGCGACGCCAAGAGGGGTATCTGAGGGGGGATGTGCCCCCCTGAGAAGTAAGAAACTTTTGCAAAATAAATACCAAATTGAAGTGATTTGGTGGACCATTTTGGCACTATTAGTGTGTAAAATTTAAAAAAAATTGGGAAATGACGGTCCTGAAGCTTTCGTGAACAAGTTTTCCTTTTTTATAATATTGTAGGCCTAAAATTGTGTTGAACACAAATTGGTAAATGTCGTAAGCAGCAGCGAAAATGGGCACTTGCTTATCCACTATGCAGGGGGTATCTGAGGGGGATGTGCCCCCTCAGAAGTTTGAAACTTTTGCAAAATGAAGACCTAATTGAAGCGATTTTATGGACCATTTTGGTACAGTGTGTAAAATATTATAGTTTCAAAAAGCCGAAAACTTCAAGCCAGTTGGTGCATAATTTTTACACTATTTCAATGCAAAATACTGTCTGAATAATTATGCTTTATTTTAGCATATTCGAAAGAGACTACATTTAGATTACAAAGTAAAAATCATCTGAAGTACATAAGCTTGCGTACTTGCACGATGTTTTGGCAGAAAAAAAAATGCAAACGGTTTTCAGCTGATAACATGGCAATGCGGTATAAGAGATGCAGTTTTGTAAGCGTGATATGGGGTTGACAATTAAAACTTTTAAGTACGTTGCTGGTGTGATTAGGTCCCATATGCCTTGCTCATCTCCCCCCCCCCTCTCTCTCTCCCTCCCTCCCTCTCCCTCTCCCTCTCCCTCCCCCACCCCCCCTCTCTCTCTCCCTCCCTGTCCCTCCTCTCTCTCTCTTTCTTTTCCCCATTTTATTTTTTTGGACAGATCCAAGGGGGGTGTTTCACACACGTAACACCCCCCCCCCCTGCGTACGCCAATTGGGGGGATTTTGGCAGAACCATTTTGAGAATTCACCCCCCGTACACAATTATTGCACCACCCCTAATATACCCTCTCGCGCTCGTAATTATTGCACAGTCCATTTTGATACCCCTAGCCTAGAAGCCGCCTACGAAATAACACCTGCAACTAGCCTAAATGATTACCGTAAGGCCGTGTAAAATTAATATTTTGGTTCTCGTCCCTCCCTCCTCAATTTCTGGGATTTGTCAGATTTTTTTTTTTTTTTAGATTTTTCAATTTTTTAGACTTTGGAATGATTTATGAAATCTTCATACATATAAATAAGTTTATTAGAGAACAAGCATCACTTCCAAGTCTTTTTGTGGTACTCTAGGGGTTTATCCTCAGAATCTCACATTTGAAAAAAAAAAAAAAAAGGGCCTCATCGTTTCCTCAAGCACTGTTGAGAAGACCGAAAACTACTGACAATGCTAATTTTACATTGAAAAAAAAAAAAAAAAAAAAAAACACCTCCCTCCCTCATCAATTCATGAAAATCCTCTGGACGAGAACCAAAACATTAATTTTATGCGGCCTAATCATTTACAGCATTCTTATAGCGTAGCCTATTTAACAAATAAAGTAAACGGCGATGTCTGAGATAGCAATTTCACATGTCTACGTCAGCATATTTATGATTAGTGTATACGCAGGCATGGCAGCCCTTAATTTGCCTTTGCGTGAGCGAAAAAAATTATGGGGAAGTCCCCGCTATAGAAATTTTACGGAAGCTTGTGAAAGACATAGATTCAGATAATAAATTTGATAAAATGACGATTTTACCGAATACATAGCTACACGCATCCGCCAAAAGTGAGGAGAGGTTCTGACAAATTTAATTCACCACTTTGCCTAAACAACCTTAGGCCTATCCAGCTGAATTTTCAATTGCTTAACATTACCCTCCGTATTTCGCATGTCTTGCGTAGCTTTCCGTCATGACGTGCATCCCGGGTCATCGTTAGTTCATAGTTCATTTTATTGATAAACCTGCTTTGACTGCGTACAACAACATGATTCCATTCGCATTTATATTATTCCATATTTCTGCAAGCAAGTGACTGTCTCGGAATAACCTACTGTACAGCTCTCAAGGTAAGTTGGTTTTTGTTTGTGTTGTAGCTCTGAATATAAGCGATCACGAAATTAATGTAGGCCTAAATTTATTCGGATGAAATACACACATTTTATAGGGGCCTATTAATTATACAATTATTGACTGCTATGAGGGGCATGGTTAAAATTATAGGCCCAAGGTGATCTCAAAACCATGACTATGGCCCGAGGCAAAAATATTTCTTAAGTGTTTTCCAAATATAAATCTTGAAAAATATTTTTTCAACACTTAAATATAACATTATGCTAGAATATTTGAAGTAAGTTATCAAAACACGTTTTTGAATGTTATGTTAACGTTTTATACCCTTTATATTATAGGCCTACCTTAAATATAACTCGACATTTAAACGTTTTCTGGCAACATAACCTTTTGCGAATGATGTCGAAAATGTTTTGTGTTTGCTGGGTACACTTCTGCATACGATGTATCATCATGTATGCATTTCAGGACATATCGGCCTGTGACAATTTTACCGATAGCATTCTGGTACTGCGATAGGCAGCCCTGTATCACCAATTACAGCTAACATATCCATGGAAGCTGGAACAACAGGTGATTCCTACCGGCGCGGCGTCCCTAGATTGAAGACCACATTATGGCTGCGTTAAGTGGATGACATTTTGGAAGTTATAAACCACGATAGCGCCCAGCAGCGTACTGACCATATCAACCAAGTTGACAAATCCGAATCCATAAAGATTACCTTTGAATAATAATCACAAGGCAGCTTTCCGTTTCTGGATACTTTGTGAAAAAGAGACGACACCGTCATGTCTTTCGTCTACCGTCTTGACCGTAAGGCAAAACATGCCGACCAATATCTTAACTATCAGTCTTATCACACGCAAATAACAGGAAAGACAGTGTTGTGACAGAAGAGGAGAACAAAGTAGGAGACGGAAAGAAAGTCCAGGAAGCTTTTCGAACATATAATAATAAAATAAATTTCGGATTTATATAGCGCCTTTTTCCATGTGGGTATCCTGATTGGTCAAAGACCAGATGCAAAGTGTCCAGCCCAAGAAAGGGAACAAAAAGACTGATGATAACATCAAGAGTAAAGGCATGGTTGTGCTTCCGAATTTTCAAGTATGTCACAGAGAGAATACAAGAGTTATGAAGAATTATAACATCTCTACTGATGAAACCGCACAGCACACTCAGAAACTCAGAAAGACAAACGCGATCAACATAACTCCACAGATGCAGTGTACAAGATTCCCTGCATTTGTTCTACATACGAGAAACGGGAAGAAAGTTTAGTATAAGAGCACAGAAATGAGGTGGAGAAAGTTAGTAGAACAGTGACCTTTAGAGCGAGCAGAAAGGAATCCCTAACAATAACCCACCAGTCAGCCATTACAGATCATGTCCTCAACAAGAATCTTGTCATTGGGTTGGGGAGGATGAGGTCATTAGCACGGAGCAAAATAGATACTCGCTGGATAAAAAGAAAAAGGCTATAGAAATGAGAAGGCGGATGGGTACCACCATGAACTGAGACGAAGGACAGTATACCAGATACCAATTCTCTCACATTTGTGACGAGGTTCTGAAACAGGGATCAAGAGAATCCCTTGAATAAAACCAATTGGCAACTCTAAGATCAGCGCAGGAACTACTTCTATTGTCAGTTACCAAGAAAGTCACTAATGAAGTCAAGTCAAGTCAAGTAATGATAAAGGCAACATCTATTGCTGAAATGTACACAAGTAAGGGCCAATTTCTGAATCGGATACTAAGAACCACGTCTGCTGAGTTTACAATACCGATCCTGATGAATCTGTTCAATATTATTATTATTATTATTATTATTATTATTATTATTATTATTATTATTATTATTATTATTATTATTATTATTATTATTATTATTATTATTATTATTATTATTATTATTATTATTATTATTATTATAGATTAATCATGGCTGCGTCATTGGTTACCCAATCTTATGACCTCACCAAGTGTAGTAAATGCCGTCAACCTTTAAAATCGGCCAAGACTCTTCCATGCTTACACAGCTACTGCGAAAGCTGCTTAGAAGGACACGCCACCGACTCATTACCAAACACCAAAGTGAAATGTATTGAATGTGGAGAAGAATTTGACATCCCACCAGGTGGCTTGAAAGAATGGCAACCACTGGCGATTGTTCATCGGTTAACGGAGCAGAAAGCTATGCAGATGCAATTGATGTCAGACGAAATCATTCATTGCACTGCTTGCGCTGGCGTCGGCGAGGAAGGTATAGGTTTTAGTTACCAAATAGATATGACAAGCATAATTACAGAGGGAAATTATACACCATTATTATTAGACTGCAAGTTCTCTATTACACATAACTATTTATGCCTGGTCGCTTAAATAACTAATCTGGTCTCAAATTGAAGACCTCCTAACTAAGGAGGTTAAACCACATTGAGTGCATTTCGAGATAAATGGCAAAGAATGTTGTCATGGCCATATAGTTTCAATGTAAGGAGGTGATTTTATCTATGCAGTTTCAATGCTCTGTAACACTAAATTCAAAACTCATTTTTCATGATTTTGTGACTTAACCCATTGTAGTTCTCAGGTCTTCAATAGTTTGTCAATATTATGTCGGCAAAAGAATAGTTTGCACTCTCTAGAATGCTTGGTTTTCAACCAAATTTGACCACTCTTTTACACTTTGATGTCACATTTTGTGGACCTACATTTATGAAAGTACACTTAAAAGATTTGGAATCAGCACACCAAAGTTGAACAAGACCACCTTTTACCAAAACCTTCCAAAATCTATAAATCAGTATTACAAGTTTAGCTCCTGTAGGACACATCGGTAAAATAATTTATCCATATTTAACTGTTGGTAATAATATTGATTGATCTTTGACTAAATATCTGTATCGGGCCAAAATAGTAACGGTTTGAATTTCTGTGGAATAAACAATAAAATATTTTTTTTTTGCCTTTAGAAAATAAGAACGGTTAATAACCCCAACGCAATACATTTAACGAAATGTACTACTCGGAATTCTAGAACAATGTAACAGTCAATGCTTAGAATAAATGAAAACAAACACTAATATCAGAACATTCCGTTTTACATATTTTACAGAAGACCAAGGCGTCAAGTCTGACCTACCAACCGCTGTGGCTCGATGTACAGAATGTGACGACTACTTATGTAAGCGTTGTGTTACTACACACAAAATACAACGAGTCCTGAAAAACCATCCTGTCGTTACCCTGGATGAGCTTCGCGAGGGGAAATTCCCGGAAGCCACTGCTATTGAACAGAAGATGTGCGTGAAACACAAAGGTGAAGCGTTGCTATTCTATTGTGAAACCTGCGATGTTCCCATCTGTCGCCAATGCGTCGTAATCACACATCGTCATCCAGAACATAAACAAGCTGAGTTGGAACAGGTCGTCAAGAAGAAGAAGGAACAGCTTCAACAGATGCAAGAGAGCTGCGGGAAGAATGATGAAGAAGTCAGTAAAGCTTTGCAGGACATCCGTAAGATCAGACGTGATTTTGATCTAGCCGTGTCAGAAGCTAGGATCCAGATCAAAGATACCGTCAAGAAATTGAAGTCTTCATATTTGAAGCGTCTCGATGAGGCACAAAAGGCTACCGAAGAGGAGTTAAACACCATAGAGAAGGAAGGTCTAGAAACCATCAAGACCGCAGATAACCAGCTGACCTCTATCATATCCCGGATATCAACCGTAAAGGCAGTTACCAAATTACTGAACGACAGCGGATCTGACTTTGAGGTCGCTTCTGATTACGGATCCCTGAAAACTGTGGTAGAAGATGTCGTTGGAGTCGAGCCTGCGTCGATTATTCACACTGGGAAGAATTTGACTGATGTTAAATTTGAGGAAAACACAGTCCAGAATTCCGACAAGATAGTCATCGGCCGAATTTGGTCGCGCAGTACACGCCGTACACGTGAGCTGAAAAGTAAGACGCCTGTGTTGAAGATGCAATTCGGAAATGTTGGAAACGAGAAATTCTCCCTTGCACTTGATGTCGCCGTGACACCAACAAGAGATATCGCTGTAACCGATTACAGCGCAGCGAAAGTCAAGATTTTTAATACCAACGGTGCATTTAAATCTGCATTCAACGTCAATGTAGGTATCGACGCAGGGAGAGCATCCAACCCATGGTGCATTCAGGTTGGCCCCGACAATTTATTCTACGTTACCGATCACTTATCACCATTTGTGAAGATATTTGACTTCCAAGGGACTTACAAACGATACTTCCACACGGTTTCACCAGATAATGTTGCTTACAACACTCATGGATCAAGCAATCTGCGTGGTTTGGCCATCAACTCAAAGCATGAGGTCCTTGCAGGGAACATCACCCACAATTTCATAAGTTGCCATTCGCTTGACGGAACTAAGTTGCCATTCGCTTGACGGAACGCATTTGACGAGTATCAAGGTGATGATTAATCCATGTTTTCTTGGGGTCACGTCAAAAGGAAGCATCATCGTCAGTCATAACTCAACCGGTGAAGTTCATATCATAGACGAAGCAGGAAATGTCCTATCAAAACTTCAGCCACCAATTAGTGTTTCATCTTGGAGTACTTCCGGTCTTGTTATAAGCAAATGTTTCAACGTTGACGGCGACGAAGACGAGGTGTTCATCGCGGATCAAGCCAACGGATATGCCGTCTATCGCTACTCTGCTTCCGGGAAATACATCGATAGCATGACGAAAGATTTTTCAAACGTAATATACAGCATGACGCTGTCTGCTGACGAAAAACTACTTTTTGTGGCGAACCACACATCATCAGTGAAATGTTTTGAGATTTAACTTAAATTTAAGTTGATATGCTAACAATTACTTCGGACGCCTTCCAACTGCACGTAGAGTTTACAAAACAGACTTTAATATCGTTGGGTTCTGCCTATTGGACTCTTTAGGTTAATCTAGAAAACACCACAAATTTCGTGACAGTTATAGTTAACTTAAACCTCTTAGATATACGTAATATTTTTAGTATTATGCTGTTATGTGCCCCCAAAGTGATTCATAATATTTTATCAAAAGTTATGCATTTTGTCATCAAACATTGGGTTTCACTTGTTTTTAAATTTACCTCCATTGGTTTGTTCATGGACTGTTCGGGAAACTCATATGGAAAATACCAATGATAGTAACATACAATCATACATTTAATGGAAACTAAAGAATAATCATGATGTCTCCAGAATCTTCCAGAATGGTCATAATGACCACAGTAGTAGCTAGTAGTAAGTGCTGGCACTATGCCAATAACTATGGTACAATACACAATGAATCTGATTGGTTTGTGTTGAGGTAATGTGTTATTTTTAGAACTGATGTATACTGAATAATGAGTCTGATTGGCTTGTGGTGATGTAATGGTCTATTTTAAGAAATAATGTAATGTGCCCGGTATGGGATGATTAAATGTTGTAATATGCCATAAATAGAACAAGATTATTCTAGAATTTTAAGAAATGGCATATAAAGTCTGGATAGGAAATGATCTTCAAAAGATGTATGACGTTCTAAGAGGTAACTCTGTGATTGGTGCAAAAGTTTTAATGCCATACCGTAAAAAGTCGTCTACAAGCATATAGAGTGCTTGAAAGTTAAAGTAATCCAGGCGCCATTATGGAGTTTGAGCAAATAAATGACAGATTCAAGCATATAAAAACAAGTTGTATTGTAAGACCAATCTATTGTATCGGCATATTTACGCATGTCTTGTATTAATTTAACTTTCATCAAAAACCCTAATTAAAGTAATTAAAGTCTTCAAACTTCGGTTCGCGGTTCATGTGTTGGAGAGAATTAAATACGCCAAAGGCGGTAGTAGAGCCAATAGTGCTTGATTGTGCTGTCGACTCAAAGAAGCGGCAGGCTAAAGTATCTCCATCATCAAATTTTGGTATTTTGCTGGACTAACATAGCGTGTTATATGTCTGTCAAGTGGAGAAGAAAGCTTTTTCAAGAGATCTCCGAGAGAGGAGCTTATGGTCAACATAGAGGATCATTTGGAGAACACTAGCATATAGCAGCTAGGATAGTGAAAATATAGTTATCAGGACTTTGGACTGAGATTTTGGTAAATGGGTTTACCTTAGATAGACAGGATCTTGGACATTGCCGGATCTTTGATCAAGAACTAGACTATGCCATAGTCGATTTTTCATAAATAAAAGCATGTTATTAATGTTAATCATGATGAAAGCATTCAGTTGAACTCGAAATTTTACTGATATTTGTTACATCAAAATACTAGTACAAAATTGTTATGAAAAAGTTTATATAAATATAATTATATTAATGACAGTAAAAGTCATCACAGGTCAAGAATACAGAGCCAATTCAAGATCAGTCGGCCTGATGATGCGCCATGGATATGACGTGATACCGTAGCCATCATAAATAGTAAGTCCAGTTGAATAGAATTATAATTTAGTCAACTATTTGATCTACCTGGATGATTGATAATATTCATAAATATATGAAACTAGATTTCGCGGTTCTCGGGTTGGGCGGTTCTCGTGATAGGCCTATCTCTAATTACCTATAACACCGTTACCCATAATACTTGTCCTGACCTTTCAAACTACTACGATATACGCCTCTCAACAACTTAATCAACTGTTTTGTAGCTGTGGCGCTTTACTTCGGTACCCATAATCTAATAACCCAGATCGTTCGCCTCTTTCAAGCCCTGTCCGAGGGAAACCGAATACCCCCAATTTTTGCTCCATGCCCGTATCAAGATGGCGGTCGAGTCCTGGTTTTCTGGTTTTAATTCTGTGGATGCACATGTCAAGTGTTATGCTTTCCGATGCGCACTATGCGCACACCCCCGTTGATACTCCGCGATAGCACACCGCGAGCACGCGATTTCGCACCGCGACTACGCGATAACGCACCGCGAGAACGCGATAGCGCGCGGACGGACGGACGGACACGCCATAATTAGTATTAAGATGTACGTAGGCTTATATTATTGAACTAGATTTCGCGGTTCTCGGGGTGGGGCGGTTCTCGTGATAGGCCTATTTCTAATTACACACCCGTTACCCATATACATGCCCTGACCTTTTAAACTACTATGAACAATTCTCTTTGTTTTGTAGCTGTGATGCTTAGGCCTACTTCGGTAGTTAGGTAGGCATACCCATAATCTGGAAACCCATCATTCGCTTCTTCCAAGCCCTGTCCTGCTACCACATTGGAGGACCCGAAATTAGTATCTGGACGTGGATATAGGCCGTTACTAAAGTAATGTAATCAATCGGGAGAAATAGGCCTATTGGTCCGATGAGATGCACCTGTTGGTGTTAGTCACACTGTAATGCTTTCCGATGCACGCACTGTACTCCGCGACCATTGATACTCCGCGATAGCACACCGCGAGCACGCGATAGTGCACAGCGCGAACGGGAACCACGCGAACGCGATAGCGCGCGGACGGACGGACGGACACGCCATAATTAGTATTAAGATGCAACATATCATAATGCCATAATTGTATTGGCACTTCAATACTGAACAATTCTGATTTTAGATTAATCGCGAAATTCCAGGTTAAAAATCGACTATGGACTTTCAATTTTAAACGGGATTTTGAACGGGCAAAGTCCCTAACACTCACACTGTCAATCATACTTGTTTGTCAATCAAATTTAACCACAAGCAAATACAAGACGCGCTCATGCACTCACTGACGTGTTCATGCAATTACACAACACAAAAGCCGCATACTTGTGTACCATGTAGTTATTAATGGTAATGACAGGTACCCGAAGGATTTAAACCATAACGAGATCTGGGCGACCAATCACAAGCCAGATCCATTTAAAGATGCATTACATCATGGCCAATTTTAGTAGAAGCTCATAGACAGCCGTGTTAAGCATATAAACCGCAATCCAAAGTCAGTAGTCCACTTGGGAAGCTAACAGGGGGAGTAGGGTGACTGAAAAGATCAGATGTGAAAATCTATCAACTGTGCACACATTAATTAAATCCGAGTTTTAAGCTTAAATACAATATCCAGAGTATGCACAATGGGCAAGTGGACTACGCGGTAGTCTAATCAAGAACCGAAACCATCAACGGAATCTTATTAGAATATTGAATATAGATTTGGTACTGGTGCATGATTTGGTTACAACTTAATGAAATTGCGTTTCAATTCTTGTTTGGCTAATTTCATTAAATTCTATCGATGAAAATCGAGCATTGCGATAAATATATGACTACAAATATTGCTGTTACTACATTATGACTAGATATCAACTCAACGGTCATTTTAGGCTTTAGACTACTAAGAGACTGACAAATGTTACATCCAAAATATGAGTGCTAAATGTATCGATGTTTTAAACATTGTTAAAAAGTTTGGTAAGGAAACATTTCAATATCACTTTGTACATTGTGTTTAAAATAATCACAATTTGTTGTAAAAAAAATGCATCAATCATTTAAAAAAAAAAGTATTTGTTTTGTGCAATATTTCTGCAGTGTTCTGTAAGCACATAATAAAAATTCAAGTTGATTGGTGTTTCAAATATATTTTGAATTGTGGCCATTTTGAATTTTGTAAGCATTTTGATAAAACAGGTCATTTAATATAATGATGTATATTCATATGTAGCGGTAAACGTAAATAGGAAGCAATTTCATACTTCTACGCTACTTAATTTTAGTACACTCACCGGAGCGCTTTCACCAGGTCAACCGGCGTCTTCAGCGGATGTTATTGCTCTGAAGATTTGTTGTTGCTAGTGATGTTGTTGGAACACCTCCGATGACGTCATAGATGTAGATGTTGTTAACTTATCATCTACATCTAAAAACTGAAGAAAGACCCAACTCAGATTTTTCAGGCTAGACTGGTGAAATTACTTAAAGAACTGAAAGACTGTGGAGCGATTGACAGTAAAACATACTGGAAATTATACCCTACAGTATGTGATACATCCAAATTTTATGGCTTGATCAAGGTTCATAAAGCCGGTGTTCCCTTGAGACCGATCGTTTCTAGTATAGGATCGGTGACATATGAATTAGCTTGATTTGTTGCTGACATAATTTCACCTCTTATCGGCCAAACAGTGCATCATAATCAGACTTTTGTTGATCAGGTTAGGGATCTTGTTGTACACGCGGATGACTCCCTGATATCCTTTGATGTCACTGCGCTGTTTACATCCATCCCAGTCAAGGATACCCTGAATGTGATCAAACATTTGCTGGAAAATGATAACAGTTGGCAAGTAGACAGTGCTGAAAACCTTAGTGTGGACAATATTATCCAATTGTTAAGCTTCTGCCTTAATACAACATATTTCGTGTTTAGGGGCCAAAATTACCAGCAAAAGATGGGTGTGCCATGGGCAGCCCTTGTAGCCCGTTGGCAGCGAACGCTTACATGGAACACTTTGAACGCATTGCTTTAGCGTCTGCTCCTCAGCCACCGCGTACGTGATATCGTTATGTGGATGACACCTGCGTAATTAAATCGTCGCATGTGGAGGAGTTTACGAACCACATAAACAGTCAGGACCCTAATATCAAATTCACGCGCGAGGGAGAGCGAGACGAGCAACTCGCTTTCCTCGATACGCTCATCTCTCGGAAACCAGACGGATCTGTGAGAATCCAAGTTTACCGCAAACCTACTCACACGGATCAGTATTTGAACTTTAGCTCACAACATCCGCTGGAGCATATACTGAGCGTCGTGAGAACACTCTTATACAGAGCGGAGACGGTGGTCACTGATCCTTACGACAAATCGGAGGAGATAAGGCATGTGAAGGAGGTGCTACACGAGAGTGGCTACAAAGACTGGACATTGTTCAGGGCGCGTCCTAAACCAAAAGAACAAAATAAGGACATCGACGAAGATAGCTGCAAAAAGGGCATCTTTGTCACCTTGCCGTACGTGGAAGGCCCCTCGGAACGGTTATGCAGGGCTTTTTATTCTGCTGGTGTCAGCACATCCTTTAAACCGCAGAATACCCTACGTAGGTCCCTTGTCTCCCCAAAGGACAAAACTGAACAAGAGAAACAATCTGGTGTTGTGTATAGCATCCCTTCCAAAGACTCTGACTCCTTATACATTGGTGAATCTGGACGCAAGCTCGAAAAGAGGCTAACAGAACATAAATCCAAAGCGGCCAGTTCCAAGTCAGCAATCAAGGAACATATTGACAGGAGCAAAGGGCACCAGATTGACTGAGAAAACGTTAAAGTGTTAGAGAGGGAGTCTAAGGACTTCCCTCGTAGGGTCTTGGAAGTCATCCATATCAGAACCAAAAGACCCATACTGAACCGTGACAAAGGGTTAGACTTCGACCCTGTTTGGGACAACCTCCTGACTCCCGGAACCAAGGGGGCGCCACCACATCTTCAAGCTTGACGTCATCTACATCTATGACGTCATCGGAGGTGCTCCAACAACATCACTAGCAACAACAAATCTTCAGAGCAATAACATCCGCTGAAGACGCCGGTTGACCCGGTGAAAGCGCTCCGGTGAGTGTACTAAAATTGAGTAGCGTAGAAGTCTAAAATTGCTTCCTATTTAGGTCATTTAATGTTTTTGCACCGGATATTTCAGTGCAAGAGGCAGCGATTTGAATAGTTGCAAGTCAACTGAATAACAATATTAATGTTTGCGTAATACAACTTCTATATCTTATTAGACATTGGGAATAAACCAAGTCAGCATTCTCGTCATTAAGTTTAAACATTTTGAATAATTATTATTTATTCTAACTCATTTTTACCAATTTGACTACCATGATGATTCATCAACACAAAAACACATTAATCATAATACCCACATGGCTGATTGTATCATATTTTTCAAAGGTAGTCAAAATCTGGTTTGGCATATTAATCCGAATCGAGAACGTGGCCCAACATGAACCAACCATATATGACTACCTTTGGAAAAACATAATAAAAAGTGGACTATTTTATATAAGACGATCTCTGTTTTGACCTTTCATATCATCGGCGCTGTATAGATAGATAGATTAAAACTGTATTCACTTTCTATAACACCCAAAACAAAAGAATGTAGGAGGTACCAAAAGGTCCGAAGGGCATCACTTTTACTATGTTTATATCGGGAACAAAAGCTTTCAAACATAACAGAAAATAAAGAGATATATAAAAGATAAAACAAAACTTATATTACACACAAAACCAGGAAATACATGCGCAAGATAATCCATTACAAGATAACGTCGGATTTAAAGCTTACTCATAGCTTATAGAGGCCCTGCATGAAATTATCGATTGGCTCCAAACAAAGGATTTGAGCCGGTGTCCTTCACCGTAGTTATGGCGGAGTGCAGTCCATTCAATCAAATGTTGTCATCAACCTATTTGCAGGGTTATATGTGTGAGACGAACTGTCACGGTAGATTGCAATCATGCTTTTGTTGAATGCATTTGAGTAGTCCGCCATATTTAGGCCTCTATAGTAAAATCCATTGATTTGGACGAATTTTATACATATTTTGAACAAATGTGACCATGCAGCTCCAACAAAACCCGGAACAAGTCGCCAGACATGTTTTTGAGGAAAAAAAGCAAATTTTGGAATTCTTAATTTCATAGTATTTAAAGAGGTTTATTTAACCAATAAATAACAGTTGAACTATATTATAATCCATATTCAATCCTGCATAAGGCAAGAAACTAATTGGTCTATTACTCAAAATAGCAATTTGGCAAAAATTTCAAGATATAATTTACAAAATTATCCATATCTTAAAAAGTGTTAATGCTATTTATATAATTTTGGTATCATTTTAAAGCTTATCTAGTGTTTGCATTTTTATTCAAATCATGAAATGTCAAAAATGCGACTTGTTCCTGGTTTTGACGGAGCGGGTCACAAATGTGGTTCAAGTTTTGGTCATTATCATAATTATAAAAATTTATGTTACTTTGATAAACAGTATTTTGTTTGGTGAAGAAAGTGTAACAGGCAGATCACGATTAAAATGTCAATACATTATTGAACCAAGTTCTGTTTTGTTTGTGAATTTGAACTTAATTGCTTATGTATACTCACTATTCTCTATCAGAGATTATTCGTATGGATTTCTTTTGTAATTCTATTTTTCATAGATATTTTTAGCAGCACTACCCCAAGCAAGTATATAAAAGTTAATAAGTTGAATTATACAAAATAAGAAACAGTATTGTTTCTGGTTCAAAGTGCTTTCCTCTCGTCTATCAAAGGGGACGAGGTGTTGCAACGCTCTAACATATTTTTTCTAGCACGCTAAATCTGCCAAATTTACCGCCAAACAATTAGGACCAATTGCGAGACCATCCTTATGGATTCATTTTAGCAACAACAAAAAAAAAAAATTTTAATCGACCTACCACCTTACCTCAAACGTGATATTTAAATTACATTAGTGATTTATTTGCATATTTAGCTAATCATTTGGTAAAAAACGTATTTTCTATGATTTTTTAAAACCATAAATCGATTTTGGCCCATTTTTTGTGTACATTGTATATTTCCTGGGGTGCACTGACTATCCACAGCTGTTCGTCGGTTTCAAAAACAATAATACGAATAGTATACACATTTCAAAAGGGGTTGCAATACCCCACTCCTTTGGTAGACATGTTTTATACACCAATGCCTCCTCTCCAGTAGACGAGGGTTAACCTTTCAAAGTACTCCTATATTTCTTGACATTATATTCTTCGATACATTGTCGATGTGATTATTTCCATGTGAGCTCTTTGTCAATTAATATTCCCATAAATTTTGTTTGTGTAACAAGTTCGAGTTTGGTATTATCTAGAATGATATCTCTACTCTCAATATTAACAGTATTGCCATTTTTTCGCTATGTACACAGGAACATAAAGTTGGTCTTGTTAGTATTCATGGACAATTTATTGGCTTTAAACTAATCTTTACAATTTTACAGCTCTTTATTGATAACATCGAATAGTGAATCCACATCTTCATGTCAATAAGTGAGTGTTGTATCATCAGCAAACAAAACCAACTTCAGTATAGTGGAAACATTTACAATATAACCGATACTGTATAAATCATAAGGGGCCTAAAATTGACCCTTGAGGGACACCACAAAATATATAATCATAATATACAAGAGTTGACACAGGCATAGAATGACGAGAGTTCTTCGAGCTCTATTATTACTGATGTGTTGCCTCTTCTTGGCGGGCTGTAAAGACTGTATAGTACTTTTAGATTTGTTAATTGTATGGCGCTTTACAAATGTTGGTTGATATTCATTTCATCAATTAATTCCATGGTTTTATTACGATCTGCAATGATAAATCTTTTTTACAGTGTGCAGAGTCATTCACTCTCTATTACTGTTGAACAGTTATTTCAGAATACTTTTCAGTTTGTGATGCTGACTTCTATGTTTCGGCCTTCAATCGGTCACCATACTTGTCCAGTAGAGACAGAACGACGCCATTCGTCCATCCAAACCCAACCTGTCATAAAAAAGTTAAAATAAAATTAACCCCCTGAGCATTACCTGCCGATCTAACATTGCCTCTGATTGGTCAATTACATGATATCTTCATTTTAGTCACCAATCAAAATGGAGCTTTGCAAATAATTCACCCACATTTTTGTGTGTGGAGAAATTATTCTAACAATGTTGCTGATTGGTCCAATTGAAAATGAAAACATCTTTTTGACCAATAGGCAAGTAGTTCTAATGGGGTTAAAAGAATACATATACGTGCTTTCTCTGAATATTTCTACTTTAACCTGCGCCCAAGCACCAATGAAAACTTTAGAATAACTGAATTTAGGCCTGGATGTCTTTTGCTGACTTCGAACTTTTCTCCTGTTCCAGGACTTATGTCAGACACCGCATTATATTCTATACAACCATCTCGTTGTAACGTATTTATTTAAAGTGTATATGCGTCTTACCTGGTTACTGCTAGTGAATTCACCTCCATGGCCACTTGCTTGTTTTTCAACGTCGTACTATTTATAAAGAAAATAAAAAAAATATTCAATGTTTGTAAATTATGTAAGTGGCATTAAAGGGAAACTATTGAGCACGAAAAACATCAGAAAAGGCGCCACATATAACATCATGTTGTATCCATAATATAAAAGATTTTCAAAAATACCTTTTCAAACATGAACTTCTCGCTTTGATAAACTCGCCAATTCGTCGTTATCCATTTCTGAGCGATCTGAAATGCAAGTTCCTTTGCTTTGGGTAAACTGGTTGAATCTAGTGCAGTTATCAGCATGTCTTGCAATGGTGGCCAGGCATTAGGGAAATCCCATTGCTCGCCTGTGTTTTGCTGAGATGTTGGAACACCGCCCGGAAAAATGAAAGCATCTGATTTCTAAAACACCAATAGAAATAGAGCAAAATAGAAATGGTAAGATGACTTTCGGTTACATTTTAATTTGGAACTTCACTTTTTACATCATGCTTAGACTTAATGTCAATTCTCTGAAAGAATTTGAACCTTGCAAATATAATTAAGTCAAGATACATCGATTTTCAAATATTGTTCAGTTTCAAAAGCCTAAACCTTTGGTGTACTCTCATTTTGACCTGACTGGGCTATTGCCAAAAAAAAAAAAAAAAATTGGTCGGACTTCAGATACAGCGGGGCTCTTAAATCATGTGGTTTAATTATAACATGAATTCTAGGTATAAATAAAAAAAAAATCGAACATCCTTAACTTGACACATTTTTTTGTACGATGTGTTGAATTTCCAACAATGTGGATTGGCATTCTAGCTGTTTTTGAAAAGAAAATTTAGAAATAGTTTCTTTCCTTGAAAAAAGGCCTCTCCATAAAGGGCGTGTACTGATCTTATAATAGCGTAAAGACCGCCTCTGGTTCATTACGATATATACCCTTAAACAATCAGCCCTATTTCACCAACGTTTTGCTGAAGAATGGGGTAAATAACTCATTCAATCATACTATGGGGAAAATAGGCCTACCCAGCAAACCCAAAACGTTTTCGACATCATTCGCAAAAAGCTATAAAAGGTTCTCAGAAAACGTTTAAATGTCGGGTTATATAAAGTGTACATTAATGGTGTAAAACGTTTTCATAACATTAAATAACAGAAAACATTTAAATATCGGGTTATATAAAGGGTATAAAAACGTTTTAATAACATTCCAAAAACATTTTTGAAAACTTAGTACAAATCATTCTAAACAGAATGTTATTTTGGGGTTGAAAAAATATTTTGCAAAAAATGTTTGCCCAAAATATTTACAATAACGTTTTTAAAATGTTTTCACGACCTTTATATAACCCGATATTTAAATGTTATTAAAACGATTTGCAAAAAACATTTTGAGAACATTTCTGTGTTTGCTGGGTGCAAATATTTTAACATAATGTTATTTAAGCGTTGACAAAATATTTGGCCAAAAATGTTTGCAAAAATAGTTTACAATGACATTTCGAAAACATTAAAAAATATTGCTGTAGTGTGTTTTCATACAAAACGTTTTAAAACGATTTCATGACCTTTATATATTAAACCCGACATTTTAATGTTATTAAAACGTTTTTACCTAAACCAAACCCCAAAATATAACTTATTTTAAACGTTTTTGTGTTTGCTGGGTATATGTCTAGAATGACACCTGTTACTAACTGTCAACATTTAACACCCCGTAATTGCCTCATGTGAAGGTCACATCCGGGAAAGCTGGACTGAACAAGGTCAGTGATATGTAGCTGATTACCCTTTGCATGTGTTATATATTCCACTTGGCTGTATGACAAAATGGGTGAACTGGTTATTTCAGTCACAGTCACAGTAACAAACCTCTTTAAGAATCACTCCAAGTTTTCCTGAAAATTGAAATAATTCATTGAAGCAAACTCTGGCCCAAATAGGCATGTACTTTCTAGAATGACACCTGTTGTACACACCGACTACTACAGACCATGTTTCAACGGTCAAAGCCCCGTGCATTGTATGTTTTAGGATTCTCGCATATTCATGAGGGCCGATTGTCATTGTGCCGTGTCTAACAATCACGCCAGCGTTGCGTGCCTTCGCATATTATACGCGGTTGAGCGTTGCGTGCCTTCGCGACTAGACCGTAAAATCGCGATTAGACCGCGATAGACCGTAAAAATACGCGGTAAGTGCGTAGCAGTTTTGCCTATCGCATTTGAAGAAACAATCGGCCCTCATTATCGGGTAATGCCGATGGAGACTTTGACTGCTTGTACGCGGTATGTTATATTTTTCGTCCATGGTTGTACCAACTTTCAACAATCGGTAACTCACTAACCTCTAAATATGCAATGACCTTCTCCGCTACTTCATTGCTGCCTTCATCATGCTTAACAGTGTCATCAAATGAATCGATCCAGAGCGGCGTGATATTTGACAGATAAAATTGATCTCTATTGGATTGAGTCTGCAGATCAAAATCAAACCATGCATCAGCTTCTTCCACCCAGAAGATATCCTGAATAGCTTGACGACGTGTCAAGTATGCATGGTGGTAGTGATCTCTTTTGGTCTTCTCACCTATGAAATCAAAGTTTGATACAGGAAACGCCTGTTAAAATTTATATAGTTGTGGAGCATTCGTACAACAGGAAACATGGTATTTTGTACAATACCGTAGAAACCCGTCTATAAGGAATAGAAGCGACTGTGATGATAGCATATTTCACGCTAGCGCCCTCCACAATATTATATCATTATGGAATTTGAGCAAATCATTTACCGACACAAGCAGGTATACAATGTATTATTTTATCTTTATTTCGCATCTCACGAGCATAGCTCACTTGGCAAGGCATAAGACTTTGGTTCTTTAGATCGGAAGATGGTGAGTTCGAGCCTCATCACGGTCACACAAACTTTTATAAACAAAATATTGTTCAAACTTTTCATTTATATTTTCTTGCATTTTCTAAAGACTCATTTCGTGATCATTTTTTTTTCATATTTAGTTTAATTTATTCTATTGTTTTTCTTTTATTGTTTCTTTTCTTTGTCTTTTTTTCTTGTTTAATTTTATTTTTTCTTTATTTTTCTTTGATTCATATAATATTGGCAGGATAAGGAGAGGAGGAACTAAAGACCCATTCAGTGATTTGCTCATCCGGACGATCGTAAAATCATCAAAATTCACCTTTGTCATTGTCATAGATGTGGTAACATAGCCTGCTAGTGGTTCAGCAGAAAACCGTGTGACACATAATATAGGCCTACATTTGGCTACATTTTATTATACGATAAATACGAATTTATTAAACATGGTAACAAATATTCTCTAGCAGATCGGTTATACGATGGAACTGGTAGGCATAGGCCTATTATAAATTCGGGATATTAAATATCTTCCTGACGAGACAGATCTGCGCATGTGGTCAAAGACGATTCCTTACTAGCCACAGACCGTCCGCTGGAATTAGTTGAATCGCTATGGCCATGCTATGGCTGTTGGTCGGACCTCTCATCTCTCCACATCGATTGTGACCTATCCCCGACATTGCCCTTATGAACTCACATCCTCCTGTTTTATTCAATACGCTGGCGAAGTTACGTAATAATCGGATTAACTACCATAGCAATAGGTGAAAACAATTTTTGAATATACCGCGTTATACACTGATACGTTCAGGCGGTACCTCTTCATTGAACCATATCATGCTGCACCTGTAAGATCTTTGAAAAGACCAGTATTGTATTCAATCTATGATTGCAGACATACACAGTACAGGTGATGAGTGTAACCTGCTTGTAGCGCAGCGCGATATGTTCAAAATTGTTTTCACCTATTGCTATGGTAATTAATCCGATTAATTACGCAACTTCACCAGCGTATAATGGCCGAATAAATTCTGACCATCACTTGGCTTGTTGGATTCGTCTATAGGCCTACTACAATTCGCTGTCGAAGTGACGTAATAATCGCAATAACTACCATCAAGCAGATTGCACTAATCACCCGCGTATGTCACCAAACATAGATTGAATACCACTCTTTTCATAAATACTAATCTTACATGGCGAGTGATTAGCATTTCTTTGACAACTATGGTTTAATGCATAGGTGCCACGTGAACGATGAAGTGCAGGGCTATATATTCGAAATTGTATTCATCAATTGCTATGGTAGTTAATCCGATTAATTACGTCACATCGACAGCGAATAGCCTATAGTATGGGTTCAAGTGGAACAAAAAATAGTGTATGTCCATTGCTAGCTATGGTAATTAATCATGTTAGTGTTTACATCACTACTTCGGTGAAGACAAGAGAAGTGTGCCTTCTCTACCAACGCCTGTGATATAACAGGTGCAAGCGAAACAAAATTGAATGACCAGAATAGTTTCCTTTGTCAGATGAATTGATTGAAGTTTTTGAAGACACTCTATTCTTGATGGGACAATAGATTCAAATATGGAATAATTATTATTCCTCATCTATTTTTTATTGAAAAAACTGCAATTGTGGCAACAGAACAATATTTATTTTGATTTCATTTCAAGTAGAAACAAAATCGTGCTTAAGCCAAAAACGCACCCTACCTCAAGAATTGGGATGGCACAAAGGTGCAACATAGGTTTTATTGCAAAGACGAGGACAGACAAGTAGTTACAACACATCTGTCTAACCGTGGGTTTCGCTATTATTTAGAATAAATGCTTTTACTAGTTTCTATAAAACCACAAAAAAAACTATAAAAAAAACTAAAAAAAAAAAAAAAACACCTAAAATTAAAAGTAGAAAGGTAGATTTGAAGAAAGATAAAAAGAACATGTCAAAAAGTTAAAATTAAACGAGAATGAAAAAACGGAACCGGTACCCGGACCATGCTCTCTTCAGCATGTCTTCAGTTCCAAAGTCTGACGCTCTATCAATTGAGCTATACGATCCTGATATACGAAACAGTCGTTATTATGTCAATACAATTGATTGGTGTTACAACATACTTAGATGGAATGCATAGCCACCCAGTGCCAGTATACAGGGTGTCCCAGAAAAAATTACCGAGTGAATAAAATTGAGCGTAAGTCGAAAAATATACATCAAAGTAAAATTTTTGAAAATGTAGCGCATAGCCTATTTTATTATGCATCACATGTGAAATTTTTATTTGATTCGGTTGACTGGTTGCGAAGAAATTAACGATTACATAATGCACGCATCAATACAGTTCATTCCAAGTTTGATCAACAGTCGCTTTTTCATACTCGCTCACCGCTTCCTAAAGATTGTGTGTCTCAATAAATTGAGTTCACATTATATATTTTATAATCCGACGGTGTTATGTTATTCATGCTTTGATTTCTGCAATTGGAAGCTTTCCAACTTTAATTCTTCAGGTTGCGAAACTATGTTATATTTTAACTTTCAAAAGAAAATTTGAGCCAAGAATGACAATGATCAAGTGCTCACAGTTTTACGTGTGGTTTTTGATACCATGCAACATTAATAAAGATTTAAACTTTGCATTACAATTTTTGGAAATATTCCAAAAACATTAATGTGTGTGAGAATTTGTTTAAGCCACCTGGAATACTTTATGCAATAATTCTTTATGCAACATTGATATCAACATTAACGAAAAAAGATATTTACATGTACCGAGAATCATCTTACATGCAAGCTTTCATTTTCAATATCGTGCAGGTTTTCAAATTTGAGCGAAAGCTAATTAAATGTTTTGCAAGAAATAGAATGTTTAAAAAGAACGAAAAGGATTTCACAGAACAAATTATGAAGCCCGCCCATTGACAATTAACCACTAGTGCGCATTGTGTTGAATGATCTTTCTTTCAAACTTGGAATGAAGTGAATTGACGTATGTGTTATGTAATCGCTCATTTCTTCACGATCAGTCAACCGATTCCTGTAAAATTGACATATAAGATGCAGAATAAGATGGGCTACACGCTGATTGTTAGATAATTGGATTCCGATGTCTATTTATCGACTTACGTCCAAATTCATTCGCCCGGTAATTTTTTCTGGGACACCCTGTATATTTGCTCAAACTCCAAATACAACAAGCAACCAATTTTATTGAGGGCGTTTCTTGGGTATATCCTTGTAGACGGGGTTTTACGGTATACCATCTTGAGTATTTTTTCAATGGGGATGATGTGCTCTATAGGACAGAATAACCAACACCCTATGATTATATCCCAAGTGACACTTCAAAGTTCCACACTAGTACCTTTTACTTTAAAAATATAGCTTTATTTAATTCAATGAATCGATTTCAACAGTATAATTAACAACTAAGAGTGGATCTTCTTTACAAATGGACTTTATCTTCTTTAGGTCACTCACCGCAGATGTCAAAGAATTTCGCCAGTAGTTTTTCATTCAAACACAGAAAGCTGTTGAGATCGACAGGTAATATGTCAGTTGTACAAACGAAGGTAAGAAGAGTTTTGCAGCCTTCTTGACACCATCTACTTGAGAAATTCCAACCACTCTCCGCAGTTGATGCAATGTGTGAGTAAATTGCAGCTGTTCCTGAAAAAAAGGGCGCGGGAAATTTGATTGCTATATTTTGATTACGTTACTTCTTAGCGTGTCCACGACACAAGATGCGTTTCAGGCAGCGCTGCACACATTTTTCGGCATTCTCATTGTAAACGGCTAAGTCAGAGTTGTGCATGTGTGCTGCAGTTGAGGGCAACACGTAGGTGTTCCGTTAATTGTGGTTCTATTCCACAATCGCAGGTTACATCTGCATTCGTTTACGTTACTGATCATCTTAGAGATAGTCGGTGAGACATATTAAATCTTTATTGTATAAGTCGTGGATCGTTAACCTTTTCACTAATAACTCCAGACTGATAACTCGTACGTAGGTCAAAGTATATCGGGCTGTGCAATAATTATGAGCCCTAGTGGGAGCCAAAATTTTGGCGAACCGAAAGGGGTGGGGCAAGCAATTTTTGGCACACATTCGTGGGGCCCGTTTTAAATAAAACGCTCTAAAAAGACTTATATGCATATACGCTGCGCTCACAACATGTATCTAGACCATTTAAGGTTTGCAAATTGAGATTAAAAAAAGGCATGTGCAAGGGGAGGGTGGTCACAGATTTTTTGGCAGGCCAAGAAGGGGGAGGAGTGCAAGCGATTTTGGAGGGCCGGGGGGGGGGGGGCAAGAGATGTTTGGCGAGCCCTGGGCTCATAATTATTGCACAGCCCCTTATGTCCAGAGGAATATTAAAAATAGGTTTGACTTTTCAACCAATTCGTAACAATTTTGGTTTTTGACCCCTGTATAAACTTTGATCCTGGATATCTCGAAACGATTCACATCGATTCCCGCTTGTTCTTGAACTTGAATATCTTGTGGAAAATTATTACCTTTATTGCATGAAGCTGTTTCCATGTCTTCGCGGTAAGATTCTGGTCTGAATAATAGAGAAAGATACAAGTTTACCTATGTTAGCATCTAAAGTAGTTAATGGGGCTACGCATCCTGCACAAGAACAAATAAACACAATGGGGGAACGATTATTCGCTATAAGCAAGTTATCATCATTTTTAATGATTTCCACATAAATATGTTATAAATGTATTGACGTTATTGACGTGTAAAATACAAAATAGAAACAAACCTTGGTTTGTCTGTCTCAACTTTATAACGACACATCTTGTATGTCCTGTCACATCCTGGCTTCACTACATCCACGCTTCTTTTGGTCACCCAAAAATTGTATTCTTCTTCTAGTGTTGGAAGAATATCTTTGACGAAGTCCAAGTCATTTGTTGCCTTGTAGTATTCATACACCGAGGGTATGAGCAGCGGAGGTTGACTACGATTTGTGTAGTAGATACGATTGCCGTTTGGTACAAATCCAAATCTATAAGAAAATAAGTTAAGAAATGCATGGAGCAAACAGGGTGTAGCTATCCAAAGCGGGATTTGAACCAGAAACTGTGAGCTGTTTACTGCTCTATTATAATCATGAGCATGCGTCCAATTTTGTAAATGACAGTTACTTAACAGGTGCCATCGACGATTCAAATCATAATAATAATCTAAGAAGAGTTTCTATAATTATTAAATTGCAAAAATGTTATTGCATCGTCAAAAATATTATATAAAACAGTTTACGGACTATGGAAGGGTCCTACAGCAGATACCTGAATTTCAGATAGTCTAACCTGTTTATTCAATTTTTCAATGACAATATATGAAAAGTGATTAACAGTGATTAAAAACGCAAACAACTAATGCACCCAACAGAAATCGTGATAGGAAACTTATTTTTGGAGGACGGTCTTCTTATTGGTGTGGAAGATCATATTAGGGAAAGGGGAAAGGATCGCAACTTACCTTTTTTCCTCAGTCGCCAGTGGCTTAAAGCTTTCTTAACTGTCCAGAACATTCACTATATACGTAAAAGGTTGTGACGGGGAAAAGGAACAGATTGCTTTTTCCTTGCGTATGGACCAGATTCCCCAGTATTGAGAGCTTGTAGGGAGGCTTAATAACTTGCGTGAAGGTTCGCCACTGACTGACCAGTCAGTTTTACATTTCCATCAATACCGGTGAGACATACGACAATAAAAGTAAAGGGTAAAATGCATAACACGCTGGCACCGCCACGTCGCTGGGGATCGAACCCGTAGCATTCTGATCATGGAAGGCTGTAACGTACCGCCGCTGTGCCACCGTGACAAACTGATAGAATACTTACCGTTTGACCAAGTCTACGAAGTTGGATAACATTCCTCGCACGGTTTGAGTCATGCCAGACACAAGTAAGCCCTTTATAATCCAGTAAGTATCCCTAATAGAAATTAAATATAGTAAAATAGTTGGGATAGTAATACTTCTCAATAAATATTTTCAAAAAGATAAAAAGAAGTTTATAAATTTTATTTATGGAAGCATTTTTATGTATTTATGGAAGCGCTTTTAACCATTAAAATTACGTACAAACATAAGCCCTTCTGTAAAAATATAAACCATGCCTTCGGAAGATAAAAAAATAACGTAACTTAAAGTAACATCGACACATATTACTTGTTTGCATTCCATAATGTCGTCATAGCCACATACCGACAAATACCATATCACTATAAACCGTACCTATATAACCCGTATAAACACATTACATAAAGTAAATACCCCCTTACGAGATAACTCAAAATATATGTATATAAAGTTTTAAAAACTGAAATAGTAAACAGAGGCCCAGTTTTGTTCCGACATCTTTTGTTGCCATGGTAACCATTTAAATAAAAGAGATGCAGATTCGTAAATTACACTTAAACCAATTGAAAATGTTGCTTTTCTTGCCAGAGTGCCTGCTCTTCACTGGTCACCGCGGGTCATCCTTGACCAGTCATGTAGAGAATGTAAAGGTACAGTGACTCTAAGCTTTTTAAAATTTAAGCTACCCAGATAATATGCAGCCCTCATGACGAATCACAGTAACCTACCAGTAATATTGCTCCCTAAATCGCTCTCCAGGTATGATAAATGGCTTGTCAAGATAGATCATACTGTATCGTTCTGGATTCAGAGATATTTCTGATATAACCTGCAGGAGTGACATTTAACAATTAATTTAAATGAATGGACGCTGTGGTTTTTAAACCTCAGAATCCTGTACATGTACAGAGCTGTTTGCTACAAGGATGATGAGGCAATGATCATTGTTCTGGGCGACTGGTTAAGTGAAAATTCGAAGAAAGGAAAAATGGTTGCTCTGAACCTGCATAAAATGATCACGTCGCCCTCTATAGTTGGCATACCACCAAGGAACGTTTATTAGTAATCCAGTATTCGTCGGTATGCAGCCTTCATGACGAATCACATTGACCTACCAGTAGTACTGTTCTCTGAACCTCTCTCCAGGTATGATAAATGGCCTGTCAACATAAATCAGACTGTATTGTTCTGGATTCAGATATACTTCTGCTCTTACCTGCAGGAGTGACATTTAACATTTGTTGAAAATAATTCATTATCTATAGGAAATAGGAGTTTACATTTTTTGCCGTATTTCCCCAGAAAAGAAGTATCCTAGACAGTGTTCTCCTCTGTAAACTATTCCTCTTCTGACTTCTTTTGATATTTCGAGCAATTTGATCCAAGATGTACCACAATAGGTGATATATATCTTCCTTACCGGCTTTATTAGGTCACAATAATTATCCTCATTTTATAATTAAAATTAAAATTTTTGCGCGTTTCGCGCGTATTTGTTAGCATTAAATCAGTTTAGTAACGAGTCAGCGTTGTCAGTGGGACGATTTTGCAATTTCCCTTCCTTAGAAATGTTGCCAGAAACGCCACTGCTCTCTATAACCGATCGTATTTTTGTCGATCGGTTATGCTCATCAGTATTCACAATGTTTTATAGCCCAATCCAATACTCACTTTCCGTCCTAGTTTCTTCCATAAAGAATGTACTATTCCAGCCCAGTCTCGCAAGGTATCGTCCTTGATAATGGATAGAAATGCAGGTCTAAGATATAGGTGAAAAGGGAAAAATTGAGTGGTAAACTGTAGATTTTATTTGGCTTTACAAAAAACGACACATTTTGTTGCAGAATCTGGTCACACATGCCGCCTCTCCGTTGAAGTTATCTTAAATATCAAGTGAGGTTACTTTAATGATAAAAGTGTAAAGAAAAGTGTGTGGAATGGTGGACGAAGTCCAGGGGCCCTGATGTTTCAGGGGCAAATTCGAAATGAAGTGGATTACGGATTAGGCTGATAAAGGAGATGTTAGTAGTCCGCATTGCCCTTGTCCATTGGTACCCTAAGCTCTTGCAGCTTCTTGCTACGCCCCTGCTCACGTCAGGCGTATGTCCATAAATTATGTCTTGGTTTGGCAGTATGTTCTCTTTTCTTGGCACTTTAAATTCCCCAAACATGTTTTGTTGCCATGTAGTTAAAAATATTTTCAGTCAACCCAGAGCGTACTTCTTACCTTTCCTTCCAATCATCTGGTATCCACTGCTCAAATTCCGTCCCTGGTTCCTCAAAATATTCGGAAACAAAATCATGCAATACACGCGGGATACCCTGGTCGTCCCTAATCCAAGGGTCGTCTACTGCGTCAAACGCAGCGAGTGTTTCCTCTATCGTAAGAATGTCAAATACAAGTTACCGATTTAATATGATTGAATTTATTTTCCTGATCAACTTAATTGCATGAGAGTGGATTCCCAAAATATCATTACACACCAACTCTTTCAAGGGGGTTTCCCATCTCTCATATCTCTCGTGAAATAGCTTTAAATTGTAAACAAAGATAAACAATCAAATTAATTTACTTAGGTTACACCACAGAGTCCATGCCGCTGGAGGTTTGGAGTATAAATGTTTGGGTGATGGGCCTGATATATATATATATATATATATATATATATATATAGAAAACACCATGTACAATCGGACCATCTGTGTATACAAGACACGGCAGTTAATTTTCACCACGCGGGTGTCGACTGCAGACGTCAAATTTCAATTATTTTTTAATTAAAAAATTTAAGAATTCTACATTCTCAGGACCATGGAATCAGCATGAAAAATTCATTAAAATGAGAACAAACAAGCCTAGTATTGGTTCAGTGGTTCTTAGGATAGATCTTGATATTTTGAGAAAATATCTAAACACTTTTTATGCTGAAGCCTATGGCTAGCACACAGAGCATTAAAATAACCTTACCTGGTGATCTTTTGAGGTGCATGTCGACAAAGGTCTTGCTGTCATCAAATAGTTTGGTTCCCTGGACGGCATCAAGTAATTGCCCCTCACAAAATATGTTCCTAAAAAAAGAAAAGAGACCATAAAATACATGATCACATGAACTCGGAATTTAACTCAACAACCTATGCAATTCAAACGTTGATCCATGCATACCTATAAGATTATTAACCAGGACTAATATTCAATGAATAGTCCCGTAAATTACAATCAGTATACAGTTTGATTAGCTCGTAATCGGCGGGAATTGTTAGGCTTTTATTACTACGCCGAAAAGTAGACCCTCATTAAAAGTGTCATAGTTGACCCGCATGGTCTCTAATAGAAACAAAAAACAACGTATTGGACTTGAATGAATAATTTGATGCCACAAGACATTTCTCGAAATAAAATATATAGATATTAATCCGCGATGCTATAAGGCCCGCCGATTACGATCAGTAATCAGTATAAGAACAGGTGGGAACAATAATAATCAGTTTAACATATATATATCTGTATAAAAATTATTGCTTATTATTTAGGTTTAGAGTTGGGAGAGGTTTTAGGTTAAGAATTCGATCATAAGCTTTGGGGATATTGGACATCATGGTTAGGAAATTTGAACTACACCAAACATCTTTGTGAACACTTGATTCATTATCTCGTTTGGCTGGTCACAAAAAACAATGAGTGAAATGGGTGCAGCGCTCAGTCCGACACGCCACTAGTCTGACACGCCGCTAGTCCGACAACACAAATTCCCTATACTTAGAGGTGATTCAGTCCGAAAATGAAAAGTACGGCGCTAGTCCGAAAATGAAAACCACTGCAACAGTCCGACACTCCGCTAGTCCAAATCTGAAAACACAGCTTTCAGTCCGACACGCCGCTAGTCCGAATCCGAAATACAATGCGCTTGTCCGAATTTGGAAAACACTTCTTTAGTCCGACACTGCGCTAGTCCGAAACTGAAATCCATGGCGCTATAATTTTATTACGTATTTCTTGGCCATGGTGGAACACTGAGCAACGCTTGTAGCTTCACGAAAACACGCGAGCGTACATCGCTATCGACAAGCGAATTTGACCTCGATCGTGTGCATGTACATTAAATCTGTGCATGCACGGTTAGAGTAAGTTCACTACTCATTTCACAGATACGCATGGATATTTTGATCGGCCATGTTTTCTAGTTTCGAGAGCGGGACCGAGACTCAGGCTAGCAAATGCCATGTGCCTCGCGTTGCGCAGCTTCGATAAGCAATGCATTTCATTCACCAGAAAAAGTTGCAGCATGACATCAAAAATATAAACAAATAAACAGACGTCGTCTGCTGCCCAAACGATGACGTAACGACCATTTTAAACATACAAAGACATGGTTTAGTAAATAACTAGTGTATTAAAATGTAATAAAACATACTTTGCGTTTGTATCATATTTTTCTGTGTGTTTTCCTTTTTGACCAGTATATTTGAACAAATTGAAAAAATGTGGTAACAAGGTCAAGGTCAAACCACTTTGGTTTAATGGGGGTGGGAGGGTTCAATTCCCCATATTCAAGCAATCAAATGACTCTGACCCCCTCAAATGAAACCCCAGACCCCAAACACAAGGAATTTCCCTTAATATTTTGTTGTTGTCACATTTTCAATCATCACAATGAGTCAAGTTCACCTTGCCCCCATGAAATTTATTAAATTTAAAGACCCCACTGGAACAGACCCCTACTGCCCCATGCCTTATGAAAAAACCCTATTTAATTCACATTGACTGCCCCTGGTTACGGATGGTGTCATCTTTTATTTACAGTCATTCAGTCATTTAATAAAGGATTTATCTTGGATTAATCAACCCAAAAATGTCAGTCGGCACAAGTGCACCACTGTGCAAGCAAGCACAGCAAATCATATCCAATGTATGGGATTATTTCTTAACAAAGGAAACGGAGCAGCGAAGCTTTGGACTTCGAAAGATAAGAGTGCTATCCAGAACACTATGGAAGCAACCGGGATTAAATCTAGGTCAACCCTCTACAAGATTAGAAAACATGGACCTAAATCTCCAGTGAAAAGAGGACCCAAAAGGAAGCGGATAGTCGACAGCGTAGATGATTTTGATCGAGGTGTTATCAGGCGGCTAATTAGCAATATGTACATAGAGAAGAAGTGGCCAACAATTAACTCAATATATGATGAGGTCAAGATTGCAATCAACTTCCAAGGTAGCAAGTCATCACTAAGAACAATTTTAAAAGACATGGGCTACAAATATAGCAAGAGGCCGGAAAGACTTGTTAAAGAAAGGCCAGACATTGTTGCCAAAAGACACGACTACCTGAGTAAAATGAAACAAATTAGACAGCTTACCAACTGCCCTGTTGTGTATTTAGACGAAACTTTCCTCCACCAGAATCATACAAAGTCCAAATGCTGGGTAATTGCTGGATCAGGAGGATTTCTTATTCCAACCGGAAAGGGAAGCAGGTTAATTATTTTGCACGCTGGGTCAAAAGAAGGATTTGTTCAAGATGCTCTCCTTTCATTTCAATCCAAGACGGGATCTAGTGATTACCATGATGAAATGAACGGCAACGTTTTTCTGGAATGGTTTACCCATCAATTTCTGCCAAATATACCCCAACACACTGTCATCGTCATGGACAATGCACCTTATCATTCAGTTCAGGAGGAACGAATACCGACGATGAACACAAAGAAAGCCGAAATGCAAGAGTGGCTAACAGCTCAAAATGTAGATTGGTGTCCAACCATGATCAAGGTGCAGCTTTATGCACTTATTCAGATGCACAAACCAAGGTGTACGAAGATGGTAATTGACGAATTGGCAAGATCCCATGGTCACTATATTCTGCGACTGCCCCCTTACCATTGTGAGTTGAATCCTATCGAACTGATTTGGGGGCAAGTCAAAGGTGACGTTGCAACAAAAAACTCAACATTCAAGATGGTAGACGTTAAAAAGCACCTTGAAAATGCACTAGCAAATGTAACGCCTGAAAATTGGGCTAAAGCTGAGCAGCATGTCATCAAACTTGAAGAAGAAATGTACAATAATGAAGTTAGAATTGACACAACACTACCGGAAGACCAATTGAACAGCTTCCGATTCCAAATTGAAGTCGACGATAGCAGCAGCGAAGAGTCAGACTCGGACTCTGAAGATGACGATGCCTATGCCAGTGCACCAGAGTTCCCCGCTTGGAGTTTGAGTGAAGTGTAAACAGGTAAGTCAGATTATAATTTACAAATTGTCCTTACAATTACATGAAATTCAACATGCATGCACATGATCATCATAGGGTAGTGCGCTTGTACACAATGTTTTTCATGATTTACTTCATTGATTTTGAATAGTGCAAATCCTCGACCTACGTGTCGCATAAATAATCCTACCTGCAAAAAGCAGTCATTTCTTCTGCACTGCAAGTGCAAGTTGAGCTGCTCACAAATACACAATATGCAATCGATCCAAGGTTTATCAAATCAGTTTGTTGTTTACTTTGTGACTTGCAAGTGTCACTCGCGTAAATACGCGAGTGACACTTGCAAGTAACGAAGTAAACAACAAACAAAAAATCAACTCGACGAGGCATGTTTGAACTGCATTCTTGAGCTAGCTCACGCACTCAGCTCCGGTCAACTGCTTCGTTTTCTCGGATTTTACAGCATATCATAGCACATACACGTTATGATAGTAATCCCAATCATCATCGAGTGCTCATAGAAGCAGAAACATATAATATGATCCATGAATTGGTGCAAATATTGTAAATGATCCATTGAATTTCGCCAACATCGCGGTAAAATTATTTACATCTTCCACATGTCTCTGTATATACTGTACACCAGCCGTATATCGGCCTGTATTTTAAAGTACGGCGATGTACGTGATGACCTCTGTCAACTAACCAATCACATAACGGCAGGGTTAAGGTCATCAATGATCGAGGTCACTGCGCCGTACAGTGTATAGACGCTTAGTACGCTACATGGACGCAATAGAAGTGTTCCAGGTTGGCCAAGAAATACGTAATAAAACAGTAGTCCGTAACTGAAAACTACAGCGCTAGTCCGAATCTGAAAAACACTGCGCTAGTCCGAATCTGAAAAACACTGCGCTTGTCCGAAAAATCAGACTAGCGCAGTGTTTCCCCAATTCAAATTCGGACTAGAGCAGTGTTTTTCAAATTCGGAATAGCGCAATGGTTTTCAGATTCGGACTAGCGCAGTGTTTTTTAAAATCGGACTAGCGCAGTGTTTTTCAGATTGATTTCAGCGCAGTGTCGGACTGAAGGAGTGTTTTCCAGATTCGGACTAGCGCAGTGGTTTTCAATTTCGGACTAGCGCAGTGGTTTTTATTTTCGGACTAGCGGCGTATCGGACTGGCAGAGTGTATTTTAGATTCGGACCAGCGACGTGTCGGACTGGGGCAGTGCACTTCAGATTCGGACTAGCGATGTGTCGGACTAGCGGAGTGTCGGACAAGCGGCGTGTCGGACTAATACAATACACACGGTTAATTTCGTGCAAAAGCCAAATACGACATTTATTGTGAAATTGTTCCCATTTATTCTTAATATCAATTGATCTTTGTTGTCACTGCTATGGACCGTTACCATTCACACGAGAACACAGCTAGAGTAACAACTTCAGTAGAGAAACTCGACATGAGGTCATGTGACTTGAAAAGAGAACTCACCTCTCAAAAGAATCCTGACCACTATGTTCAGGGATCTGGGGTGTTGGATCTGTTGGAAAGCGTTCTGAAATGAGAGTTTTAAAAACATAATTATCGTTAATATTGATAAATACGAGTCATTTGCGGGGTGCCTGATCTGGAAAATAGGTTTTTACCTAGCTCGCAGTCCATTGAATTTGTGTGGCCGGCACTTGCTATCGGGGAAATGTACACAATAAGTTAGCACCGTAGCGAGATAGACACCCATATGATAAAGGGCGCGACGATGGGATGTTTCTACGGGCATATAGGGCGGGGAATGTAAAGTAGAGTTGTTGGGAGGGAGGAGTGGCTAACTCCCACAGCATTCGCGGGAGTCTGGACCAATAATAGCCACGGAAAAGGAGATGGACATTTCTCCGGTATGACTTTATCTGCTACCTTTTATGCTTACCTTTACTGAAATGTTGTATTCCTCGCTCATATTCAGCTTCGTCTGCCGACACTTTCAGACTCAATATGGCCTTATCTTCGTCACGAGCAAGAATAATTCGTGTAAGTTCATCCTTTAGTTGTCCAGTTTTGTACATTTGCCAGATATTGTCAAGCTGTTCTCTCTTGGAAAAACGTATGAAAATGTGGATCGAGCCATAAGCAACTCTATCAATCCTTCCAATGCAATTTGCAGCGAAAAATCTGTCCACGAATGATTTTTGCTCGTTGAAAGCTTGGATCAGTTTCGCGTTCTGATCTATTAAAAGTGACATTTGTTGTTCCAAACGTTGTTGTTTATTTAATGTTGCTTCCAATGTCATCTTCATTTCTAAAACACAGAAATTGTTGGGAAAAACAATTATGCTGGTTTCATATTTTCTGACGCAAGTGTTACGACTCTGAAAGCCGCTGTTGCCGCTTAGCAACGCTCCAAAATCGTATTTTGTTCTCATACGTCGGAGCGGCGCCGCTCCGAGTTGACTTGACTGCAACTCATGGCGGTGTTGCCGCTTGGGCAAAGCGGTGGAGTGATCGATATATCGACTTGCCGCTGGTCACCGCTAGCGTTTCTGGTGCGACTGCGCAGTGAAGCAAAATCGTCTTCAGAGCGGCAAAACGGCAAGAAAGTATGAAACCAACATTTGTTAATTAAAATGCCATTCTTTTGTTCGTCCGTTTATATCTATCGTTAATTCATTCATTCAATCGTTCATTCATTCAACCGTCCATTCATTCATTCATTCAGCAGTTCTATCATTCGTTCATTCATTCATTCATTCATTCATTCATTCATTCATTCATTCATTCATTCATATGTATTGGCCATTTTGGAAAGAGCCCGGTGTGATTCCCCTTTAAGAGTATAAAAAAATATATGCAAAATATGAGTCAAAATTGCCAAGAAATCGTCACCACACGCCCCCCAAAAAAAAAAAAACGTAGGAAAATGTTCAAATATGCCAAATGTCAAAAAGGGTTGGACTAAAATATATGGAAAGCCGGAAGGCATGCAATTTTTGGCAAGAGGGTCGAGAGGGAAACAAGCAATATGTTGGCATGCCATTTGGAAATTATAACCCACGGGGGCTCATAAAAATTGCACAGTCCCTTATAAAATGTTGGGATTTCAAATAATGGAATATCGCCTGTCAGTCATCTTGTCAACTTTATGCTCATTTTGCGAGAGCACTTCACAATTGGAGTCAACTTCTATACTCACCATAATACTCTTGCCTCTGAGAATCTGGAGCGAAAATGTTCACTGTTGCATTATCTTTAGCTTGCACTACTATATTGCCAGTACCTGTTACCGTTTGTGTCGCAAATTCTAAAAGGAAGAGGATATGAAGTACACTGTAAAAACAAACCATACTCGGGGCCCATTATATTTATTACAGCTTATTGAAGACGGGCTACCAAATTCATTATGCACTACCCTGGCATGGACTCACGGTTGTTTGATGTATAGAATTGGCTTCATTATTAACTAAATGCAAACTATAGATGGCGCTATTTATCCTAAATCATATTTCTTTATTTGCAAGGGGTGGGTAATTAATACTGCCATTAAAACAGCTGGAATGGGTGAAACAAGCAACAAGGGAATTTTATAAACATATTTTATCAAACAATAAAAGGGATTATTTGCATTCAAAGCTTGAAAGAGTAATTTCCAATAACTAAATAGCGCCACCAATTATGTCATTAAAAGATACATTTTATATCCGAAAAAGCTTTAAAACATGCTATAAAGGTAAATAATTTTGTAAAAGAGGGAAAATTAAAGTTGAAAATGACGGGTATACATTAGTATGATATCACTTTTAGCTGTTTAAGCCTAAAATTTGGTTTTACATGATGTTTTGTTTGAAAAAAATTAATAAATGATCCCATCAAACAACCGTGGACTATAAAGAGCGATTAACCAGTCTTGATCTTCTTCCACTATCATCCAGAAGGGAACTCTTGGCTTTTTTCATAGATGCAAGTTGAGGCGATATGAATTAGATGTAAATAAGTTTGTTGTTTTTAAAAGTAAAAACAATCATACTTCAACCGCATTGTTCCCTTGTGGAACCAGCTGCCTCTGGAAACCAGATTATCCATTTCCGTTTCTTCTTTCAAATATCAAGCTCTGGATTTTTTGAAGTCTCAATTTGATTCCAAATTTGTTCCTTCTGATACCTGTATTAATTTGGTTTTCTACTTGCCGATGCCCAAATTGTAGGCTCATTTAAGGGATCCAAAATGAGCGTTTATTGCGTTTCGACAGTATTTTTTGTGGGACATGAGAGTACCTCAGACCTATCGAATTGCATTCTGAATACGAAGCATGTCTTTCTGATATCAAATAATTTTCATTTTTTTTAAATCACAATATAATACAAATTTTATGACAAATCATAAAAATTTGATATTTTTCAAATTTTTGATATATAACAGTCCTCGAAGTAAATTATATAAATCTAATGATATATTCTTAAAGCGTATGTAGCAGGGAGGAAATGCCGACGGTCAATTGAAAATTTTGACCTTTCATATTGAAGATATGGATTTTTTTCCCAAAAAGACCTAATTTGTTTGGTGTTTTGGGGAAAAATCCATATCTTCAATACGAAAGGTCAAAAGTTTCAATTGATCGTCGGCTTTTTTATCCCACCTACATACACTTTAAGTATAAATCATCAGATTTATAAAGTTTACTTCAAGTACTGTTAAATATCAAAAATATCAATTTTAATGATTTGCCATAAAATGTGTATTAAATTGCGAATTTCAAAAATGAAAATTATTTGATATCAGAATGACATTCTTCGTATTCAGAATGCAATTCGATATGTCTGATGTGATCTAATGTCCCAAAATAAATACTGTCCAAACGTTCATACCCCAACCCTTAAGGTCTTGCCCCTGGCATTCCATTCTTTTTTTTCCAAATTATTTAGGTCTTTCCTAGGTGGGACGGTTATAGAGGTGAATATAAAGAGCTTTTATATTTATATTTTTCAAAATTTGATGTGCAATAATTTTACATGTACCAGTGATGAAGTCTAATAAATAATAAATAATTAATTGTCAGTTATTGTAAGATAAAGGAATAAAATTGTTATTGTTATTATTATTATTATTATTATTATTATTATTATTATTATTAATATTAATATTATTATTATTATTATTATTATTATTATTATTATTATTATTATTATTATTATTATTATTATTATTAATATTATTATTATTATTATTATTATTATTATTATTATTATTATTATTATTAGTAGTGGTGGTGGTGGTGGTGGTGGTGGTGGTGGTGGTGGTGGTGGTGGTGTTATTATTGTTATAGCAGACACAAAGATACAAAACTCAACTTGACGATGAGTAGTAGTAGTAGTAGTAGTAGTAGTAGTAGTAGTAGTAGTAGTAGTAGTAGTAGTAGTAGTAGTAGTAGTAGTAGTAGTAGTAGTAGTAGTAGTAGTAGTAGTAGTAGTAGTAGTAGTAGTAGTAGTAGTAGTAGTAGTAGTAGTAGTAGTAGTAGTAGTAGAAGTAGTAGTAGTAGTAGTAGTGTTATTATTGTTATAGCAGACACAAATATACAAAACTCAACTTGACGATGAAGTAGTGTTTCCTGGCGACAACGACGTTCCCCGATTATTTTGTGATTTCTTTGAATCTGGAGGCTTATCTGCACCACCAAGTAAACCTGGACAAATTGTCAGCGATATATTGGACTCATTCTTAACTCCATGATCTTCTAGAGTACGCATATCGCACATCTGAATAATATACAAGAAAACATTGAGGCAGAACGTCAGTGGCCGGTTGAGGAGATAAGATTTCACGCCACCAAATAGTATTATATGGTTGAGCGCCCTTGAATTTCAATTATCAGAAAAACCCATGCATTCCAAATTTAAGCATTAAAATGAGCAGAAATTTGCATAATTTTAGCCAAATTTGGATTGATCATGATTAGTAATATTACTTCCTGCAAGTATACCATAGATGGGAGAGATCAAGTATTGTTTTAATGATTTTAAGCAGCCTTTTCTATACAGAAACACTGGCACGATTTTGTCTGTAAATTAGGTAATTCCCAGACATCATATACTTCGAGGTCCAGTCGTAACAAATATTGACGTTCAACCTATATTTTTACCCACCCAGAGGGGCCAGGCTAGGGCTAATTTCAACTACCATAGCTGTCATAAAGAACTGAGTCGCTCCTGCAAAGAAAAAATTACGTTTTCTGAAGGCAAATTTAGTACATATCTCTATGGGGATTCATTTGGTGGTGTGAAATCATAAGGGATTGAAAGAATGCATGCATGTCATGTGTATGACAAGAAGTGAACGTTTCAGGAAAAGCTTAGGAGGCCAGATGGAAGGAGTTTACAAACAAGACGAACAGATTAGAAAGTTATAAGCAATGTACACGCATTTAAACACAAAACCCAACTTCGACTACTTGGGGGCTTTTGGGGCGGGGGACTTGGACTTTAGAAACTAAAAATTACGTGTCAAATTCCTAAACTGATATCAATGTTCAATGGCTAAACATTATACATCAATACTCTAGACATGTTTAGTATTTAAACACGTTTACAAAGTGAAGACAATAATGTATTAAGAAAAGTGTTTAAATGCTAAACACTGTTTCTGCAGTGTACCATTCTATGGGCAATGTGAAATACGTTTTTACTTGTATATAGTATCAAAACAACTAGTGCAATTTACCTCAATGTTAGGTACAAAACACAATGTGAAAAAAATCCGACCACTTACCTTTAATAAGATGGCAAGATAGTAAATCTTGACAAATAGACATAGTTCAGTCTGCCAGTATTGTGTATACATTCATTTACGAGTTCAGGTCATTAAAGCTATACTCTACGATATCGGTCAAAATAAATGCTGTTATTTTTTACCAAACATTATGAAATAATGTCGGTAATAATGAGGTAAAATAATCCCGAAATAATGAGGTAAAATGAAAAACAGCCCATGCAGTACTCTCTCTGGGGGAATTACATGTCTTAATTGAAACATTAAAAAAAGGAGTATTTCGTGATATCCTCATTTTATGACACATTTCATTAGATATCCACGAAAAAAACGTATCGGTGGGATGCCCCCCATAGCGCCGCCACTGATCGTAGGCCTACGTGGCTAAAAAACACACGGTCGGGTCAAACCTATAAAATACAGTAGGAACAGTGGCCTCTGTTCAATGGGAGCCACTGTCACAACATTAAGGGGTGGCATTTTCTTCGGAAGGGGGGTCCCAAATTTAAAAAAGTCAGCGTCAATAAAAGTGCGCCCCCCTATTTCGGAAAAAAAAAAATTATCACCCCCCCCCCCTCCCCCCGATACACCTTACCACTTAAACAGGCTAAAAATTGTATTGAAATCAGTCTTTTTGAGTAACCATGGTAACTATCTGTGGTCATCCTGTGACTTACCTACATTTTGGTCATCAACAATTTTATAACCCCCCTATATTTCTTTCCAAAAATGTATAACCCACCCAGTACATTTGGGACCCCACTCCCCCCACCTCGAAGAAAATGCCAGCCCCTAATAGCTTTTCCCCCATAAAGTAGTTTACGGGACCATACATGCCATGCATTTCTTGTGAAAATACCAATTAAATTTTTGCACGTGAGCGACTTTTATGAAAAGGTCAATTCCGCACCATACGCAAAAACATCCATGGCTATATGGGGTTTGCTATTATTTTTTAGAATGGACGCACACTTTGCATGATTTGTTGAAAGTTGATTTTATATATATATTTTTATTTCAACGGGAAATTCCCTACCTTTAAACGTCCAAACCACAGCTGCTGTTGGCCATCTGCAATACCCAGCTTATCGTTGATAATACCTTTCACAGTGGCGACTGATGTCGAACGCTGAAGTGCGAGGTTGAGTGTGGTTGACAACGGAGTTCTCACAAAAACTTGCATCCTGGTCCTTTTTCTCGTCAATCTACATGGTGTTAAAAAAATGAAAAGAAGCAAAACTCGTGTTCTTCCGATTTGGATACCTCCATACTAATTAGCTATACTACACTTCCGGTTACTTCATGGTTATTCACGGCAGCTATTAATTACAGGAATCGTCTCAGTAATTGCCAGTCAAATACCTGCTCGTAGATTTTATGTACGCGCTTTGATATTAATCATTTAAATGCATTAATTCTTGTCTGTCTAGTATAACAGATCCAAATTATATTGGATAAAGAAAACTATAATTATTAATAAAAATCATGAAATAAATTCGCCATTCATTATTTATTTTCAAGGTATTTTAAGTTTACATCCGGGGCATACATACCTAAGCTATTTTCTGCTTAAAACTTGAAACACCGTGTGTGGGTAAAATACATAGTGCTCGATAAACTCAGAAGCTGCGTCATGAAAGATAATACGTATAGTATAATGCACTTTGACCGTACGGTAATGCAATGTTTGGTATGTTTATATAAACTGTTCAAACGGTTTTTTTTTCACAGCCAACTACAACTGGGATTTAAATTATTATGTCACCATTATATTCTGCCTCTTAATTTTTTTTTTTAATCCAATAGGCTTCTATAATGTTAATACTAATACTAGTTATAAGGTTAATAATAATAATAATGCAACTACAGTCAGTCTACTCTGAAGTACAAAGTAACGACGCGGACGCACACATTGTGCCGACTTTGTAGGCACGCATACATGCAGCAGAGGCGCCTAACTGCTCGCTGTTTACGCGCTGTATACGCTCGCGTTGTCACTAAGTACTTCAGAGTGGACAAACTGTAGTACTACTACTACTACTACTACTACTACTACTACTACTACTACTACTACTACTACTACTACTACTACTACTACTACTACTACTACTACTACTACTACTACTACTACTACTACTACTACTACTACTACTACTACTACTACTACTACTACTACTACTACTACTACTACTACTACTACTACTACTACTACTACTACTACTACTACTACTAATACTAATAATAATAATAATAACAATAATACTGATGATGATGATGACGTCGACGACGACGATGATGATGATGATAATAATAATAACAGCAATACTAATACGCTGGCGAAGTTACGTAATAAATCGGATTAACTACCATAGCAATAGGTGAAAACAATTTTGAATATACCGCGCCGCACTACAAGCAGGTTGCACTCATCACCTGTGTATGTCTATAATCATAGATTGAATACAATACCGGTCTTTTCAAGGATACTTATCTTACAGGTGCAAGTGATCAACATGATATGGTTCAATGCAGAGGTACCGCGTAACGTATCAGTGCAGCGCGGTATATTCAAAAATTGTTTTCACCTATTGCTATGGTAGTTAATCCGATTATTACGTAACTTCGCCAGCGTATATAAATTACTTCAAATAATTACTATAAAATACATAAATGAAAAACAAATAAATATGCATAAATTCTTTCGATCATTCATTCATTCATTCATTCATTCATTCATTCATTCATTCATTCATTCATTCATTCATTCCAAAGGAAGATCGCACCTCAGACGACGGTGCTAGATGCATTGTGAAGAGGAATGGAAGTACGCCATCACGATTCACAAAATGTGAAACTAGTAGGAACAAAGTGAGGGTTTTATTTTTTGGCTCCAGGAGCCATCTCTAATTCCCCTAACGATTACAGGTTGGCGAGTAGGGGGATGCTGCTTACAAAGTGTTCTTCAGCGGCTTTTGATGGCATTTCATCCACCAAGGGGATCCACTGCCCTCCTCAGGCTTCCTGAGGTGGCCGAGTTGTTTCCCAGGTATGTGGCGTGCAATCTCCATTTCTCATTTTCGACATGTTAAATCTTGAATCTGGCTGTTTATTCCTGTATCCATTCGCATGTTTTCCTGTCCCTTATGGTAATTCCTAGCACGCATCTTTCCATACTTTTATGTCATGTATGTGTTGTTTGTAACTTCTGCTCCATGTTCCTTTCATGATCCATGTCTTTGCTCCATAGAGGTCTTTACCGATATAATATGATGCATAAAGTTCAAATACCCTACGCGTCAAGAACGTTGACATCTTGCTCTTCATGATGTCCTTAAGTTTCCAAATGCACACTATCTGATGCACAAAGTTCAAATACCCTACGCTTCAAGAACGTTGGCATCTTGATGTCCTTAAGTTTCCAAATGCACACTATCTGATGCATAAAGTTCAAATACCCTACGCTTCAAGAACGTTGGCATCTTGCTCTTCATGATGCCAAATGCACACCATCTTGCATGAGGTCTTCTTCATATTCCTTCTTCCAGATGGCTGTAATCTATTTTCGATACACCCCCTTGGTGTATGTATTTGTCAGGTGCTGTGATTGCATCATAGCATGATTGACTCTGATTTCTTTGGCTGAAGCATAACTGTTGAACATGACAAGTGTTTTCTCAATGTATTTTCTTTTAATCATAAGCCCTATTTTATTGCTTTCACTGCTCAGTTCATTAAAAATGTGTTGCAGTTCTTGAGCACTGCCTGTAAAAAGGATAATATCATCAGCACAACGCGGGTGAATTAGTGATTCCCATTACATTCCAGATCAGTTTCCTTGAAAGCAACATTGAAGAGGTTTTGTGAAATTGTATTACCCTGTCTCACTACTCATTCTACATACCTATTCTGTCGCTTTCCTGATGGATGATTTTCTCTGGCTACAGATATTTTGTGGTGTAGAGATTTTATTTGATGATCTATAATTATGTAGGCTGGATGCATTCCATGGTTGATATAAGAGCTTCAAGTATAGCTGCGATTTCGATGCTATCGAATGCTTTCTCATAGTAGATAAAGTCTAAACACGGTGGCTACGTGTAATGTATGTTTTTTGAAGAATTTTTCATAACATGTGGGTGGTCAGCACTGCGAACTTACACACTATCACAGAGCCATGACAGAGCATACCTTGAGAGGACACTTGGCTCATTTGCATGGCAGTCGGACTCTCCATTGTATTTGTTCATTTGTGTATGGAGAGCAATGGCGACCCTTCATTGTATTTGTTCATTTGTGTATGGAGAGCCATTCTTGGAGCCCATGGGACTCAGGCTAGGTCCTCAGGTAGAGTCAGACACTGTATATACTAGAAACGCATTATTCTTAATTCCGCGTTTATTCAATGTCAGCATTAAATTTGTATTGCCCGGCGGCCCCGCGCAATGGAAAAACCTGAATTTGTTACATAAAAAGAAATGAAAATTAAAGAAAGTCGGGTTCCACCTGAGTACATATTAAATGGGTGTAGAAATTGTTCTGAAAATATTAATTAATTTAGACAAACATACGGGATATAATGAACCTTTGACATGACGCCATGATGACATGATTTTATTAGTCGTTTTATATCACCTATACCGTGTGTCATAATACCAATATTTTGTAATTTTATATAAGAACTAATATTTTTCATCATAAATGCGCAGTCCATATGTACTAACGAATACTAATCTTCAAGATATTAAGACTTCAAAATAACATGTCACTAAGCAGGTCATAGGTGCTGGCCTTGTCCTATTGTACTTGTTCATTTGTGTATGGAGAGCTCACTGATCTGTATAGAGGTCAATGGGAGAGCTTCTTTACGGGGCACTTCTCCATCGGTTTCAGGGCGTAGTTCATTGAACTCAACGGGCTGTTATTTGAAGTGCTTTCATATTATTGCAAAACGGATCGTGGCGAAAGCTAATAAATAATTCATACCAAGGTTTGATTGATCTGGGATGCGGACATTTCATTATTCGCAAACCACCGGGATTCGATATAGGTTTGCGTTGTAAAATTAAAATGTGAATAAGAGTCTCATCCCCTTGGTCAAACTTTTCACTGTACCACGCTTGCGCGGAAGCTGTTTTGTGTGACCTTTATGCTAATTCAGTGACCCGTGTTCACTCACACTGCCTTGCACTTCCCGCCGTGAATCAAATCATCCTCCAGACACGCTCCATAAGATATGCTAATGCATGGAGTACAAAGAATTACTTTGATCAATACCAGTTAAACAGGTGATTGGTATTGTACTCCATGCATTTGCATGTCTTCTAGAGCGTGTCTGGAGGATGATTTAGCCGAGTAAAAATAAAAACATGTTTCTCGTCCGGGTTTAAAAAAGGAGGAAGAGGGGCTTGAAGCCCTTTTTTATTTTATTGTTCTGGTAGGTACGCACCCGCTAGGGATCACAGAACCATCCAGAATTGTTTCTTGCATATTAGCAAGGCTATAGAAAACATCTCAACTTCCAAGACATCTTTCTTCAAAAGTTTTGACTGAATTTAAAAAATCTGAAAATAAATTTGAAGCGGCCTCAAAAAAGGAAGCGGGAGGGGACGAGAAACATGTTTTATTTTTATTCGGCCTTATGATCTTCCGTGCAGTAGAAACGGGAAAATCCGAAATATTACTAAAATTTGGTCCAACTTTGGCATAAATGTAACACAAAACTCGAAAATGTAACACGTTAAAACTTGCACAGTGTTATACTGAGTAGTTTTCCGATGATGGAAAAAATCAAAGTATTCTTCGAAGAAATTGTGAATCTTGCGATGAAATTTATACTTCAAAATGTTTCAGAATTGTCAACTTGCCTAAAAATTCCGATGATCAAAAACATGTGCGCTGAAAAATTTCATTATTTTCTTTATCTCTTCACCGATTTTCAAGGTTTAACAAACTTCGTGTAGATTGCCATTTTGTCTAAATGCGAGTAGATAGTTGTCAGATTCAAAACACCATTCCACCCTCAAAGACCTTTCTAAAATCCCCGTGCCGAACACACGAAGATTAAAAGTTCGGCTGGTCATTCGGCAAACATCGGCAGGATCTTGCTGAGTCGACTGTGATTGGTCCAGCGGCTGGAGCATGCGCGAGTAATTTAACAAGCATTTGGATACAGTAATATTTGTAGTGGTCAGTTGTTGAGAAACTACTCTTGAACCCTGATTTTCAGGTAACCCCAATTTGAAATTCACACTTCCTGTGTGGAAGATTAAGGCTAATGTCTTAAAAAAATCAATTTCCCATTCCCTAGGATTAGAAATTTTTTGTTCCCTTCAGCATGTTGGGACTTCCGTTTACTGAACAGTTTGTTCAATATATTTCATGATGTGTTAGTCTGATTTCATATTTCAATCTGTTCATGATGATCTTTGTGTTTTGCATATTTCAACATCTGTATACCACCTAGTTGCGTTATCTCTCCCCTCTTTCTCATTAGTTTCAGTGGTTCTTGCGACAGTTGGTTTTCCTTGGCATAAATCTTCTTCCCCTCTATCTTAATTTCAGTTCATGATATTCATTATTTTCGATAAATATGGCTTTACATCGTGGACTTACAATTCATCTTGTAGAACTTGGAATTTGTTATATATTTTGGTCCGGTATTCATCGGCTATTTGTTGAAGATAATGTTTACAGCTCTTTCTAATCTCATGTTGATCTTGCCTTTTTCCTTACAAGACGATGAACACTTCCATGTTACATGATACATGAGTGAATGTTCTTATTCATCCAGTATAGTTCAAACAGGAGGAACAATGGCATAGGAGAGGCATAAAAGAAGCCATTTGGGAACGCATTGAGAAGCCATCACTGAACAAGAAAGGGGGACTCCGCTTTAACTTATCTCATGCATGGGACCGGACCATCGGGTCGATACTTAGCCGTCTTTCACGTGACCAGCCCAGCGGGTCAGTTGCTTGATGAAGTCTGGTGGTTCCAGACGCAACGTAGCAAAAGTTGCAAAAGTAAGTTCCAAAACTCTGTTACATGATACAGCTTGTATTCTCTGCTTGCAGTAATCTTGTATTGTCATGGTTGAAGGAGTAGGACTGGTGGCCGCTTTTAAGTTGTGCTGTTATTATTTCATAAGGAGTGTCTTCTTGTTCCCTTGAGCATGTTGGGAATTTCGTTTACTGAACAGTTTGTTCAACCTTCTGTATACCACCTTCGTGCGTTATCTCTCCTCTCTTTCTTATTAGTTTTAGTGGTTCTTGCGACAGTCGGGTTTTCCTTGGCATATATATCTTCGTCAACTCTATCTTAACTTTAGTTCATGATATTCACCATTTTCTCGCAAAATGGGTCTATACATCATGGCTTTACAGTTCATCTCCTAGAACCATGAGAACATGGAATTTGATACATTTCTGTCCGGTATTCATCGGCTCTTTGGTGAAAATAATGTAGAGCTACCTGCTGCTTTCTCTTCCTGACTAAATTGTGATGCGATCAAGCAAAATCAGTCGGAACTCGGAAATATTGATTTTGAGATATAGCCAAACAAAGGCAATATTTCCTTTTGTTTCCTCTTGTTTTGGAAACTCATTAATTGCTAATATCTTCGGATCTGGTTGTTCAATTTCAATGGGGTTTTCTCCTAAATGCACCTTTGCAAGTGCTTATTATTATCCTATAAGAAACTGAAAATTTAATATTTCCGTGTTCCGACTGATTTTGCTTGATCGCATCACAATTAGCTATTTTTAATCTCATGTTCACCTTGACTTTTCCCTTGCAAGATGATGATCCCTTGGCAAGAACTGTTACACCTTGTATGCTCTTTAGGCAGTAATCTTGTGTTGTCAGCTGTAGGACTGGTGACTGCTGTTTAGGTTGTACTGTCATTTTTTTTGCATCACTTTGTGGCCTAAAATACTCGCCATGCCGGCCACGATTGCAGGTTGGCGAGTTTGTGGATGCTGCTGACAATGCCTTCTTCAGCAGCTTTTGATGGCATTTCCTCCATCAAGGGGATCCACTACCCTCCTCAGGCTTCCTGAGTTGACCGAGTTATTTCCCACCGCTCGGGTTCGGTGTTGGCGTTATATGCTGGCATACTGCAGTTACTGTTCGTTTTCCTATACACAATACACAGTGCTCTTTCCCATTGACGCGTGACCTCTACAAATAGCCCTACGTTAAAAGTATGGGGATATGACTAGTTAACGTCGCTGTGTGAAAAATAACCGGCCAATATTAAAAGTACTCTTCTAAAGTTCTAGAAAATATAGTTTTTAACATGTCCTAAATTTTTAGCTAATTTAGATGTTTGGAAATATTCGTACTTTGGTGTTTTAGTTAATGTTATAGGTAATAGTACATTGCCTAGTTAACGTCGCTGTGTGAAAAATAACCGGCCAATATTAAAAGTACTCTTCTAAAATTCTAGACAATATAGTTTTGTAACATGTCCTAAATTTTTAGCTAATTTAGGTGTTTGGAGAGGGTCGTACTTTTGTGTTTTAGGAAGGATATGTAAACGACAGATAACACCAAAAATATGAAGAAAGTATTTCCAAACCGTGTTAAGTCAACAATCATTATGTTGCTCATTTTCAAGAATGCTGGTTTACAAAAAGCACGCCATTGTCTCATTTCGTGAACAAAAGTACACATACCATTGTTTCCTTTCGTTTCCTTTATAATCGGTTACCTAACTGAAGCTATAATACAAACTTTATTGCGATATCGCATATGAAAACAGTCACATGTGCACAGCCAGAGAAGATCCGATTTAATCAGTTGAGCTGTTTCAATGAGTGTTATCTTGGTTTAATAGCTTTTAATGGGGTTAAGTCCTGCAAAGGTCGAGATGAATTCTACTGTAGACATGACTGCATCATGGCTGTACTGATTCACTTAACCAGGCAAAGTGTCACGCCACAGTAGCAGTGATGAACCATGTCCTCCAGCAGGTCATGGAACACCACTGGCCAGACACCAGATACTAGACGTTAGATGTTAACAAAAAACAAACAAATATTAACCTAACCTAACATAAGCAAACCAATTCCTCACAAAAAATGTTAAAAATACAAAAATTCAAGCTCTATAAGGCCAAAAAAAGGGGTTGTCTCAAAGCTCACGAGCGGTTTGAAAACAAATGCGAAATGCGATTTTTTTTTTAAATTCCCGACTTGGTATTTTTATGGTATTGTGAGAAAAAAATATTTTCGCCAAATTTTTCTGGAAAACAAATTTTTTTTTTTTTTTAAATAAAAAAAAAAATCCGCATTTCTTTTTCTTCAAATTGCGCGATTTTACAAACGTCAAAGTGGCAAAGATTTGGATTCTTACAAATACAATATAAATGAAATCTTACAAAGTTCAAAAAAAAAAAAAAAAAATACAACAGAGTTCTATTGCTTCATTGTACAAACATACTATAGACAAGAAAATCAACCCATGCGAAATAATTATGGGACAAGGTTTATCGAACTTTACACAGGGTCAATCTCCAAATTCAAGTCATAAGAATTCAGAAAAAAAAGTATACTTTGACCCATTTACCAGTTGAGTTGCCGGAATAAAAGTCAAATGTCAATTTTGTGCATTCTACAGGGTGTCAATCCTATAAATGCCATGATTTTGACAAAACTTGTCTCAGATTGTTACTCTTGTAGAAACAATTCAAATACAGAATATTTTGCATCGTTCAGGGAATGGCGTTATGTAACATCCCAAAATAAGTCACGGTCCATAGAGTTCAATGGGATTTAAATTTGATCTCTCCTTTAATGATTATGGCAAACTATTCTTTTAAAGGTAAAACTATGAGTCCATTTTAAAGACAGTTGGACCATTTTTACAAAGTTGGCACCAGGGTTTTTGCCGTTGCCGGTGGCAAAAACTGGCAAAAACTCAAATATAGTCACTCAAATGTTTAAAAAAAAACACAGAAAGCTCATAAACAGCAGCACACAACTTTTAATGAATCATTCAACATAATTTTTGTCTCATCAAGTCTTTAAAATGAAAAAGTTTTGAATCTGATATATGCCACATTTCGGTTAAATGCACTTGAGCAATGAAAACGCATGTCTTTAATTACTTAATACGTTACTTATAATTACAAAATCTGGCCTTGTTACACTCAGGAAATGATTTTTGTTACTTAATTTGTTTTGAGATGAAAAAAATGAACTATAAATCATTTTTTTAGTTTTTGTCATTTTTGCCGGCAAAAACTGTTTTTGCCAAGCGGTTAAAACCACGGTTTTTTCCACCTGCGGCAAAAACCTGCGAACCCTGGTTGGCACCAGTATTAACAGAATGTAATTGAGGGTAGGCCGATTTGTAATACGAATATGAAGCCTGATACTCACTGCAATTAACGCTAGTTTTGAAAAAGTCACGTTTTCTATCATGTTTGTTCACTTTATTCTTTAATTCCTCAATCAAAGGAAACCAAATTTGACATTATAATACAGAAACATGAAACGAAACTTGATCTTGTAAGTTTGAATGACATTATTGTCTTATTGTCTACTTTGTTAATCAAAACGAAATTTATAAAGTTACCATATACATGATATACCCGACTGTCATGTGGTAACGGTTTTATTGAAAGGGAATTTTGGTCATCCATCTCGAGAATCGTCACCCTGCTAAGATACTTCATTTTTTGTAATTTTGAAAATAAGTACAAAATGTGACCATCCACCACAAACCAACCGTAAAGTCAGGAAATTATATTCTAAGTTACAGTGTAAAATGTGCATGAAGGTCGTATTCATAGGTGTTACATGTATCTCATTTTGCTAGTGACAGTCAAATACCTTTTAAACCAATCAATAATCCTATTGTTGAAGAGGATAATAAGCTTCTACATATGTCTATAGAATTCTTAAATAGCTCTAGTCTTTGTTTGCTTTGGCTAAATCCTGTTCAAGTGATAGGTTACAAAGCATTATATTTTGTCTAGGTATGAAAGACCAACAAGTAACAATGAGAGAACTTTCCTGAACCTCGTTGACTTGGGGATGATTTGAAAGGACCGCCAATTGTGACTGCATGTTTGAAATTTATTACCAGCAATGTGGAAAAAAAGACATAATTTATGTAGAACCGAAATAAGGTACCATTTTGCTCAAGGAGCAGTGTTCAAAAAACCATATCTCCGCATCTGGATATCGTTTGAAGTCAAATGATATAGTATTTTAAAGCGTATGATAGATATTTTCTAAACACGAAATAAAAGCAAATTGACCGGGCCGACTTAACGGTCGTTTTGTGGTGGACGGTTATGGTCTCAAGCATGCATTTAAAAGGAATAATCAGAAATGTTTAGGGTGATTACGCAACTAATGCATGCTTGAACCATAATTTGTACTTTATCTCAAAATTACAAAAAAAATAGTTAGGCAATTCGTCGGCTGTATTCCATAGTGGCGTATAGTGATTTTTGGTCATTTTTTTGAAAATTGGCACATATGTTTTTAATGATGTTCTCTTTCATTTTTTCTAAGTCTCATCAGTCATAATTAGCTAATTAATTAGTAATTAATTAATTAAATGTGGCGTATAGTTACAAAGTGACATTTTTGTATTCCATAGTGGCGTATCGACCATACGCCACTTTTTATACACATTTTATAATTATGAAATATCGGCAAAATGAAAAACATCGTATGTCATAGTGGCGTACGCGTATCGGACCTATACGCCACTATGGAATACGAACGACGAAAAGCAACGCCATAGGGATTACACGGCGACCGAGGTGGCGTACGGTTAACGTTAGGTTAGGGTATTGCGTTTTGTTCGTTTTCCATAGTGACGTATAGTTTTATTTTCAGTTTGCCAGCAATAGTATGTATTTATTTCTTTTGAAAAATATATAACAATAAAATCTATTTAGTTTACTACAGAAATTTCACATCATTTACAAAATATAATGAATGTCTGATTTACACAACTCGATTTTAAATTGGCATTTCTTCAAACCCGATTTTCTCGAAAAGTTGTTTATTCGCGGCGCCCCACTATACGCCACTATGGAATACGGACGACGAATTATCCTAGCAGGGTAACGATAGTGTGTTAGGTATAAGATAATAAACAATATGCACTTAAATAGAACACGATACTTGACTACAAGATATGACAATATGTAAAAGAAAACCGCAAGATTATAATCCAGTTAAGTACCAGAAAACAGTGGCGTAGATTTCTTTTTCTTACAGGGTGGGGGGGGGTGCTGTTGGACATTCTTTCTTAAAGTATAGTGAATCCAGCACCTTTTAGCTACAGAATAAGTATATGGTACAAGTGTGCGCGAAAAATTTTGCCGTATTGAAGCTAAACTGTCCACAACATGCGTCAACATTGGGGGATGATTGTATGAATCATCCCTCCCATATTTTAAGGATTTATCCCCATCCCCAGGATCTACATATACAGCAAAAGTTTAACATATAGATTATACAAAGTTGTTGAAGGAATTTAACAATGGTACAAAAAATTAAGTAGCAAATTACATTAAAGCCTTAATGTACGATCTTTTTTCATAATATACCTTTATTTTTTTCAAAACCGATTTTTTTTGTGCATATTTGTAATACTTACACATGTTCCAATTTAAATCTATGAGAAAACTGTCAAATACGCCCTATTTGTAGTAAAACGGGATGATTTTCTGTTGGTCCGACATATTATCATAATTTTTCAGATTATGAATATGTCAGAACGATCGCAAATCGTAGTCTCCTACGAAGCCAGTTTGGTTACGCTAACCAAACTGACTGCGTAGGAGGCCAACTCTGAGGCCGCACTCGCCGTCCTAATCCAAAAAGTGCGAGATATTTTGAGTGATGTTTATGATGTTGTTTCTTTGCAAATGTCCAATGTTTTTCGCGTCCAAATGTATTGGGAACTTTCATAATGATTGCATATTAACTATTTTATCATTTTGGAAGAAAAAAGACAATTCTAAAAATTTAAAAACATCGTACATTAAGGCTTTAAAACCCGTACAAAAATTAATGTGCCATGAGCACAGATACCGATGCCGCTCTAATACATGGCGAAACAACGAAAAAAACCTGACACAATTACACAGCACCAGATTCGAAGCTCTGCCATCTCCAAACGAGCAAAACTCACACATAACTAGAAATTACAGGCTGATACCCAATCCATGTTCATCCAGGACATCCGGACATCCCCACCAAGCATTTCAGTCGGTTAGAACTTGCTTATGAGTGTAAAGTTAGGTATGACTAACATGTTCTTTTTAGCAGTGAATGAATGGGCATTAAGGTCCGTTCATACTACCACCGCAATTGCGATGCGTTGCTTTGCGATTCGGTGCGTTATCGCACTGCATCGTACTGCATTGCGATATCTCAATAAAGTTAATTACATTTTAACTTGGAAATGCGACGAGTTGCGTTGAGTTGCGGCAAAAGTAATCGATATATCGGCATCGCAAAGCAACGCATCGCAAATGCGGTGGTAGTATGAACGGACCTTTAGTGAGCCGGCAAAGTGAAAGGCTGTTTGTTGGCATTCCCTCGCAGCTTAAGTCGTGTTCACATGGTCGGACATAATTGACTTATTACCGGTAATAAGTGACTTATTTCCGACCATGTGAATACGACTTTAGAGAGTGTTTATAGTGAGCCAGATTATCCGGTATTTAGTGTATATTAGCGTATAAGTACTGCGAATTCTATTGTTATTGCAGTATAATCTTTCCGTATACAGCCACTATAAACGCGTTCCATTTTTACTCATCTGTTAGTACTGTCGAATTGTTATTTCATTCAGAACGATTTGCATATTGTACTGCCGATGCGGGATGACAACTGCTTTGCTTTCAGCCTTCAATCGATCACCATATTTGTTCAGTAAAGAGAGAACGACGCCATTTGTCCATCCAAACCCAACCTGTCAAAATAGCCCACACAATAAATAAATAAATAAATAAATAAATATAACAAGTATTATTTTTCAGGTGACTAACTTTGGAATTAAAAGTACTCAAACCCATTACAGGTGAGCGTAGAAACAAATTCAAAGTATAGACCTCTGGAAAAGGCAACCGTTACTACTAGTTTCACAGCATACCCTCACTTACGATCATTGGGTATACCGATCATCAGACGGATAATTTGTCATGGCTTCAACTCAACACAAATGCATATACAAGTATATTGTGGTGTCAAAACCATGACAAACCTAGCCATTCCAGCACTATAAATAAATAAATAAATAAATAAATAAATAAATAAATAAATAAATAAATAAATAAATAAATAAATAAATAAATAAAATTCAATACAATTAATACAAAAAATATAATAGCGAATCTTTGGGTTGTGCTGGTCATACAAGGAAACAGAAATACGAATGTTGTGATTTTTTTATTGATTTTTTTATTTTTTGGAAGTCGGTCGATAACGACCCTCAAAGAAGTTTTTTTTAAATCTTGAGAGTCTGGTGAGCATAGTCATTTATCGACTACATATCTATACATCAATCCGACTACGCCATTACTGCGGTGTCCCCGACGTGAAACTGCGGTGTCCCAAGGCCGGGGGTTCCATCAATTACTTGTTAGTGTGCTATACAGAATTGTGCACAACAGTGATTTTCAATACACGATCATGAATTGATTGAACAAATTAAATCTCCCGCACTGCTACATCTGTGGTTCCGTCAATAGAGGGCCAAATGCAGTAAACGCTTCTCGGATTGGTGTATATCTATAATCTGTTAGATATTTTCTTTTCATTGAAAGTCGTACGAGAGGAAATATAAAATTTGGGAAGAGAGTTTGATTGCAGAATTTTCAATAATAAACTGTTTTATACTGGCCTTCTGCAGGCGTCTTACCTGGACTTTGTATTCACCTCCACGTCCACACGCTAGTTTTTCAACGTCGTACTATTCATAAAGAAATTAAAATAAAATAAAAAGAAAACTATAAAATGTTTGTAATATTTGTTGGTGGCATAAAAGTCAAATATGTATCACGAATAACATATAAAAAATAAAACACCACACCACCCACCCCCACATCTCACCCCACCCCTCGCAAAACCAATGACTAACGGGATGACTATATGCCCGGTGCATTCGTTTGACTATTCCCGTGGCATATTGTCACTTGCCGCTCCTATAAAACACATTAGGATATATAAATAGCGCATACAAGCAGAACACACATGAAATACAAATCATACAATGCAATATAAAATACCTAACTGCTATGGGGGAATTCGTATTTGATTTCCCTTCGTACTCATCTACACATGACAGCTACACATGGCAGCTATTGCATTTACCCATTTCTGGTACTGAGCAGTCGAAATGTATAACCCATTTATAAAAGTTCCTTGAAAATACCTTTTCATACATGAACTCCCCGTTTTGATAGACTCGCCAATTCGTCGTGATCCATTTCTGAGCAATCAAAAACGCAAGCTCCTTTGCTTTGGGTAAACTGCTTGAATCTAGTGCAGTTATCAGCATGTCTTGCAAAGGGGGCCAAGCATTAGGGAAATCCCATTGCTCCCCTGTGTTTTGCTGAGATGTTGGAACACCGCCCGGAAAATTGAAGGCATCTGATTTCTGAAACAGCAATAGAAATGTAATAGCTTTCAGTTACATTTTAATTTTTAGACCTTGCTTTAGACCTACACATTCTCTACAAGAATTCGAACTTTGTAACTATAATACCTTATAATTATGCTAAAGCACATCGCTTTTCTGAATACTGTACAATGGTATACTCTCATTTAAAAATGAATCGGCTATTGCAAAAAAATAGGCAAACTTCATCTATTGAAAGGCTCCAGATATTTTAAAGGATCATATGAATTGCAGAATAATTCCAGGAAAACAGACAGAAAATGTGCAAAATAAGCCAATTTGTCATAAAACATCTGACATCCTTAATTTGACGAGAATTTCCAACCTTTTTTTACCATAACATTGAGTTTCAGTTGTTTGTGGAATAGCCTACAAGTCTTTTTTCCTTGATAAAATACCTCTCAAGGGATGTGTACTGATCTTCTGAAATAGCCAAAATACCGCCTCTCTAATGACTCTTTACGCCTCAGAATCGTCAAAAAAGCCAGTCATATTGTACCAACATTTTGCACATTGCTGGAAAATAGGGGGAAATGCTATGCATGTAGCATGACACCTGTTACCAACTGTCAACATTTGACAACCCGTAACAACATTTATTTTCATTTTAGACTTTTTTATAGTCTATATTTTATTCATTTCAGCTTAATTTAGCAGTTGTCATGGTTGTGTGCAAATTCCTATTACTATTAGATCAGTTGTAATTATACATGATTTTAAACATTTGTATATTACTTTTCTCTGAGGGCTTGCAGCATAATTGATATTTTATTTTCCTTGGTATGGGTTTGTGGCTAGTAGTCAGGTGATGATGATATGATGACGACGACGACGACGACGACGACGACGACGGCGACGACGATGATGATGATAATGATGACGATGACGACGATGATGATGATGATGATGATGATGATGATGATGATGATGATGATGAACAAATCAAATCAAATCAAAGATGATAATGATGACGATGACGACGATGATGATGATGATGATGATGATGATGATGATGATTAATACACAAACGAAAAAGAGGAACAAACATGCCTAGCATGTAATTCTATTTTTAACATGGAAAAATTTGACCTCTTATCTACTCGCAAACTGAGATTATGCATATCTTATCTCTTCAATAAACATTGTAAAAGTCGATTTGGCCTTGGCACGGGCCCTTGCTGTAAATATGTCACATGTTGTTCGGATTATAAAGACACAGTTTGTTGACCCTATAATGTTTGTGCACTCATAAATTGACCTCTGAGTGTATTGGGTATAAATGCATGTCCTTCTATAACAACAGCTTAACTTTCTTGTTGAATGGAGGCCTCGAGGTCACTGAACTGTGTATTTGGAGATGATGTATTTTTTGGGTCATAGCACACGTGTTAAGCAAAAACATATACTGTGACTGATACCATAGAAACGTGCTCTTTGTTTAAACATTGCAAGTAACATGAGTGGCAAACATTAATGTTTCATATTGCTTGCACCCCCCCCAAAGCAATGTTGGAGCCAATACTAGACTAATTGTCCGTTCTTGTCTCAGTATCAAAACAACATTGACTGGTGGGTGCGGGAGGGGGGTGAGAATTTCATACAAAATTAAATCCCTCATCACTGCCATCATCGTCACCATCACGACTCTAATAATCATCTGACATCAGTTGTATTATCCATCATCATCATCATCATCATCATCATCATCATCATCATCATCATCATCATCATCATCATCATCGTCATCGTCATCATTATCATCATCATCGTCGTCGTCGTCGTCGTCGTCATCATCATCATATCATCATCATTACCTGACTACTAGCCACAAACCCATACCAAGGAAAATAAAATATCAATTTTGCTGCAAGCCCTCAGAGAAAAGTAATATACAAATGTTTAAAATCATGTTTTATTACAACGTATCTAATAGTAATAGGAATTTGCACACAACCATGACAACTGCTAAATTAAGCTGAAATGAAGAAAATATAGACTATAAAAATTCTAAAATAAAAATAAATGTTGTTCCGTACTGTCTAAGATGGAAGTCAATTTCTGGAAAGCTGGACTGAACAAGGTCAGTGACATCCCATCTGGTCATGTTATTGGCATTAAGGCTGTATAACTTGGCATTACAGGGACACGGTTAGAATTCCTTTGGGCATTAAAGCTGTCAACAAGAATTCCTTAAAATAGAGGGAAATTGTCGTCTGGCTGCTTCATGTTAGACTTTGAAATTGCAAAAAATGCTTATCTCATGCTTGAGGCACTGGGTTTTGTGTCTTCGTAAAGGGATTAAATTGATCCTGGAAGCATTCTCAAGTCCAGCTACTCTAAGACTTGACACCTTATTCAGTGCTATATATTTTAAATGACAACAGGCAGCTATTGCATATTCGTCTTTCTTGCACTCGCATGACGACATATTTATGCGATCTCACTAGCACGGCCAAATTCCTGATTGTACCAATTATATTCCTTGATTTGCCTGGGAGGTCATGGTAGTTCCCCTTTGTTTACTGTTATTCATGATCGTCAGGCGTTCCTGATTCAGTATTATCAGAAAAACATTAATGCTAAACACACATTATTACTCCTGATAATTCATGATTCTGTCTCATAAAAGGTTACCATGGTTACAAGATGAGTGGCTATTAAAGAGGATTACATGGAGTTGTGAAATGTTATAGCACTAGTGCAGAGGATGATTTAAGCACTACCCAGCAAGTCTTGCGGTTAGCACAGCTGTGTGAGTGAACATGACACCACTGCCCGCCCACTGCATACATGTGCATGGTTAAATTTGAATTTGGACAGATATATTTACAATAAAAACACCTTCAAAAAGCTGGTCGATTTCACAATTTATGTTATCTACAGAAGGTGTGAATTATCCTTTATGCATACATCACTTTAGATCTGAAATCGACCAAGTAATAATGACAAACACACAATTCTAAAACAACATCTTTTGCACAGAATTCAATGGGATTTGAAAAGTAAAGTGGCAGTTGAAACTCTAGTGATAACACTTTTACAGTGCATGATGCAATTAATGATGGGGCTTCCTTAAATCATCCTCTGGCACTAGTGGTAATTGGGTTTACTTAACTTGCAGCATGAATGGTCACAACTACAAATACATCTTTTGTGTTAGTTTAACACTGATTAAATAGTAAGTAATCTTTTCAGTGCATAATTGATTTTTCCTTTTCATAGCCAAAAATTGGTATTTGCATTTCGGCTGCCTTCAATTATTGGCATTAAATCAAAACAGGATACACATGTTTGGCAATAAAAGGTTTCTAAAAACAAATGTCCTTGTTTGTCATGATTTTTGTCCTTGTGGTTCCTGATGCTGTTTTATAATTAAAGACACAGATAAAAAGAATTTATCGCGTCTGACGTCATCTTTCAATCAAATTCGAGCACGGTTTGTTTACAAGTGTCGTGATGATGACTTGCTGAACGCGGATTTATAACCGGGCGCCTTATTGTTAATTTTGCACCTTTCGACATGCAAACCATCTCAAAAGTTGAGGTTTTTATAGTAGGAAACTTTCTTAACCGAAGGCACCATGTCCACAATGCCTAGAAAAGCTGCTTTTTGCCTTGTAAAAGTACGGAATTTTTCGCCATTTGCTGCTATTCCTTTTCTCCGATCAGCACCAGATAGATCGGTCTTCCTTTTACGCGCTGATTAACCTGTGTTAACCAACCAAGGAGCGTAATTGACAGTGACATCAGACGCGATAAATTGTTTTTATCTTTGTCTTACATTATAGGCAGTTGTTAATTCACAAAGAGGATGCCCCATGATCAGAAAGGAATGGAAGGGAACACCAAGGAAATTGGTACAATCAGGAAAACTGGCGGTGTTAATAGTGTCTGCATTCACGTCATCGTGTCACCAACCTCCAAATACGCAATGACCTTCTCCACTACTTCATTGTTGCCTTCATCATGCTGAACATTATCATCAAATGAATCAATCCAGAGAGGCGTGATATTTGATAGATAAAATTGATTTCTATTGGATTGAGTCTGCAGATCAAAATCAAACCAAGCACCAGCTTCTTCCACCCAGAAGATATCCTGAATAGCTTGACGACGCGTCAAGAACGCATTGTGGTAGTGATCTCTTTTGGTTTCGTTACCTACGAAGACAAAGTTTGATAAGGACAACGCCTGGTAAAATCAGTACGATATAAGTTGTAGAGCATTCGTAGAACAATAACACGTGTCATTGTACAAGATGGAATGCTGTACTCCAACGGAGTGAATATCCAACCAACACCCTATTCCTGATTATATCGCCACGTGATATTTCAAGATTCCACCATGGTACCTTTATCATGTTTATCAATTAAAGGCCCATTCAGTGATTTGCTCATCCGGACGATCGTAAAAATCATCAAAATTCAGATTTTGGTACCTTTGTCATAATTGTTATAGATGTGCTAACATAGCCTGCGAGTGGTTCAGCCGAAAGCCGTGTATTTATAAGACAAATTAAGGGATCCAAAATGAGCGTTTATTGCGTTTCGACAGTATTTTTTGTGGGACATGAGAGCACCTCAGACCTATCGAATTGCATTCTGAATACGAAGCATGTCTTTCTGTTATCAAATAATTTTCATTTTTAAAAATTACAATATAATACAAATTTTATGACAAATTATAAAATTTTGATATTTTTCAAATTTTGATATATAACAGTCCTCGAAGTAAATTATATAAATCTAATGATATATTCTTAAAGTGTATGTAGCAGGGAGGAAAAGCCGACGGTCAATTGAAAATTTTGACCTTTCATATTGAAGATATGGATTTTTTCCCAAAAGACCTAATTTTTGTGGTGTTTTGGGAAAAAAAATCCATATCTTCAATACGAAAGGTCAAAATTTTCAATTGATCGTCGGCTTTTCATCCCACCTACATACACTTTAAGTATAAATCATCAGATTTATAAAGTTTACTTCAAGTACTGTTAAATATCAAAAATATCAATTTTAATGATTTGCCATAACAAAATCAAAATTGATATCAGAATGACATTCTTCGTATTCAGAATGCAATTCGATATGTCTGATGTGCTCTAATGTCCCAAAATAAATACTGTCCAAACGTTCATACCCCAGCCCTTAAGACATTTTACACAAATCTGTAATTTACTGACAGTATCTAAATTAGCTACATGGATTTGAATGGGGCTTCAACTTCGTCAATACTGCTGTTTTCTTCGTTTTTTGCCAAATCTGTCATTTCAAAAATACCAAATGACAATTTGAATCACTTATCCTTCACTTTGAAGCAATTTATAAACAATTTTATTTTTTTTACACTTGCGCTGGGATCACTGAATGGGTCTTTAATCGATTTGAACACTATCATTTATATACAACTTGAAGTGGATCTTCTTTGCACAAATGGATCTCTTGATCTTAATTGTATAAGATAACAATTCTGGATCATATTTAATTTAATCAAGCCACTCACCGCATATGTTAAAGAGTTTCGCCAGTAGTTTCTCATTCAAACATAGAAAGCTATTGAGATCGACACTATATCAGTTGTACAAAGAAATGCGAGATCAGTGTTGCCTTGTGGACACCATCTACTCGAGAAATCCCAACCACTCTCCGCACCTGATGAAATGTTCGAGTAAATAGCAGCTGATCCTGAAAAAAAGACACGAAAACTTTGATTGCGATATACTGAATGCGTAACCGATGGCCCCACATTGCTAATTAAATTGGAGATAATAATTTTAATGCCAATTTTATTATTATTTTTAAATGCACAAACTCTAAATTCAGTTATATCGGACGTTCAGTATTCCACCCTTTCGTTATATCTAAAACTACAACAGGCTTATTATAAAAAGCTTCGTATTTCCTAATAATTACTTCATTATTTTTTACTTCTGACCCGTCGGAAAAAGGTGGACCTTGAAAATACAGCATTATTTACTGGTCTCTATATATGATAGAAATGTTTTTACGATAGGATTTTACCCGCTTCTTTCCTGGACATAATTCTCTTGTGGGAAAATATTACCTTCTTTACATTTTGACGCTGTTTCTACATCTTCACGGAAAGATTCTGGTCTGAAAAATAGAAAAGATACAAATTAAATACCGTAAAAAATCGTTATGTGCCTATTAACGAGTTGCCCGGACAAGAATGAATTTTTACCGTAGTTTGTTAAAGTTGTTATTTTAATATTTTAATATACAAATATCTGTGCTACAGATATTGGTAAATTAAAGAAAAAATGAAAAAGTTTAACAAACTTCCCTAAACATTGGTTCTTGTCCGGGTAACTCGTTAATATGCTTATTAACGGATTTTTACGGTATATGAGCATCATACGTCGTGATCTCCGCATAATGCCGAATAACCGTAATGCTGGTTTCATACTTTATGCCGCTTGCCGCTGAGCGACGTGATGCTTCATCATGCCGCTTGCACTTGTCTGCAAGCGGAGCGGCGCACCGCTGGGCGGCAGCAGCATGACTCTGAAAGCATATCTTGCCGCTCAGCACTACTCCAAAATGTTTATTCTCATCAGAGCGGCACCGCTCCGAGTTGATTTGAATTCAACTTCCAGCGGTACGTGCTGCCGCCGCGGCAAAGCGGTGGAGAATCGATATATCAGCTTGCCGCTGGTCACCGCTAGCGTTTCTTGTGCGACTACGCAGTGAAGTAAAATCATCTTCGTAAAATACAAAATAGAAACAAACCTTGGTTTGTCGGTCTCAACTTTATACCGACACATCTTGTATGTCCTGTCATCTTTCACTACATCAACGCTTCTTTTGGTCACCCAAAACTTGTATTCTGCTTCTAGTATTGGAAGAATTTCTTTGACGAAGTCCAAGTCATTTGTTGCTTTGTAGTATTCATACACCGAGGGTATGAGCAGCGGAGGTTGACTACGATTTGTGTAGTAGATACGATTGCCGTTTGGTACAAATCCAAATCTGTAATATGTAAAAATATGTTACGAAATGCATGCAGCATGCACCAACCTGACTGAAGCGGGATTTGAACCGGAATATATGTGATGGACGGTGATGACAATTACCATTGCTATAACATTATACAAAATCGAGCTATTTGTAGGTATAGGTAGGTCGGGCTATGGTAATAACGATTTAAGACTTATCGTTTGATGGCGATCAATTATGGCCATACCAATAAGTTCACCTTTTATTCATATGTAACCATTAGGTAACGACAAAATTCTGTTCTTCGGGCGGACACACCTTTCAAGTATAATTTGGTTCACCTCAAGTTTGGTAGTGACGTCAATACTCTTTCGCGGTTGCGCCGCAAGCGTGCTGACAAATCGCTCCTGTACGCGTGCGTGTACACTCAGGTCGTTTAACTTTACGCACGCGATTCGATACTGCGGCGAACAAAATACGCACGTACGTCACTTCCAAACTTGAGATGAACCAAATTATAGGGTCGGTCGGTCGGGCGTTCTTTCTTCTTCTCCAAAAAATAAATCTATCACGTTATTTCAATCAAAATGTTTTTTTGCTACTAACCGACTTATTTTAAATATATACAGCGAAAAATATGTTATAGATTTATCAGGTTTGTTAAGGGGGTACTACACCCATTGCATTTTTTTCTTCTTTTTTTTGCATTTTGTGAAGAAATGAGAAACAGAAATTGGACAAAGTGGTATGCAAAATGAAGGGGCAAATCTTCTCGTTCAATTGGTGGCATCGGTATCAATGAAGCGTACATGATTCTAATGGTATAAGCCAAAAGGTGGTACATCACTGATGTTTGAAATTCACTTCATTTTGGAAAGCTTACTATCAACGGATTTCGTTGAAATTTTGGATATGTGTTGCTAACACATTAGGGAATTAATGTTGATATGTAAAATGGGAATAAGTGGTCCCTGACTTCTTTTATGACTTCATGAACTTGGTGCTCCACAACTATCAAAAACGAACCGGTTAAAATGCTTCTATTTTCAATGTTGAGCTATATTTTGTATTTTGAACTTGCGACATTATTTCACTGAAACTTAATTAAGCCATAGGTAACAGGTTACCACAACCACACTACAGCAATGTTGAAAAAGATTGTATTTTTTGTCACCTATACCACCATATTAGGTAGTTTTCCGTAAGCGTCATTTTTGTGATTTTGGTAACTATTTTATATTTATTTGCCCAATCCATCTCAACTAGGCAATCTAAACTGTACTCACCATTTACATCCCAAGGTATTTTAGTATATCCGCCTCACACATTTCCATTATATATCCAGTAACAGACAAAATATCAAAATTGATGCCTCATTATGACATGTATGATATCACAGACTATCACATGTATTCAAAATTGATGCCTGAATTTGACCTGAACCAATTGACCTATAACCTGACCTTTGATGACCTTATAGCCTTTTTAAATCTCTTTTCCTAACAACACATTATAGAAGATACATACATGGTGTAGTATTAAATTGTCTATGTGGAAGAGATTAGGCCTATTTAATTTATTCAGTGTAATCAGTGAGTACATTTCTATAGATAGTATAACAAAGGATTTAATGTATTCGTTTCATGTATTCTACTTGGACATGTTGAATAGAATAAATTATGGTTTGTTATGAAACATACATCTGAGTTACTAGGATACAGTAAACAAAAAAAATATATAGGGCTAAAATGATTTTCTAAAATGGTTTAAAAGCACTTTGTATGTAGTAGAGATATTTTATAAGTTCAGGACATGAGGTGATGAACATATTTATATACTTCATAAATTTGCAACAAAAAAAGAAGATGGGTACTGATGAAAATCAGGGTATTATACCCCCTGAAGTAAATAATCATTTTAGATTTTTTTTGACAAAACCAAAATAAATTTTTGGGGCGCCCGCTACGGCGGTGCCCCACTATTGGCTTGACTTTGCAAATGCTTCAAATTTCGGTTTTGTAGATTTATTTTGCATCTGCTTTGTTTAAAAGTACGTGCTTAGAACATACCACACAACTAACTTGGTTTTGATTTTATTACTGTTTTCTAATATGCATTAAATGCAAGTAAAGTAGTTCTATATACAATGGGAATTAACGCTTTAAAGCCCGTACCGTACCGCCGCTGTGCCAACGTGACAAACTGATGGAATACTTACCGTTTGACCAGGTCTACGAAGTTGGATAACATTCCTCGTACGGTTTGAGTCATGCCAGACACAAGTAAGCCCTTTATAATCCAGTAAGTATCCCTGGAAAATAAACATAGTAAAATAATAATATATAATAATAAATTACACATAACAAAATAAGAATGATGTGATACTAATAGTTGTTGGTAAATATGTTTTAAATCACAAAGAAAATTTTTTTTTTTTAAAACTTAGGCGCTTCTTTTGCGTTCGTAATGTATCTTTTGGTAGATAAATACATAATTACAAGTGAAGTGCGTTGAGCGACTCGCCAAGTTAATCGCTAGTAGCGATCATGGAAAAGCAAGCTCTACACTACAAACAAAAATTGATAATGTTGCCCTCTATAGTTAGTATAATACCAAGGTACGTTTATTAGTTAAGGTATTCGTCAGTATGTAGCCCTCGTGACGAATCACATTGACCTACCAGTAGTATTGTTCTCTGAACCTCTCTCCAGGAATGATAAATGGCTCCTTTACATACACCAGACTGTATCGTTCTTGATTCCGAGAAACGTCTGCTCTAACCTGCAGGGGTTGAAATTACAATTGAAATCGATACACCTTCTAATGGAAAACATCAGTGGCGTACCGTCATATGGGCACGGGGAATGTGACATTCAAATAAGACTATTTGAACGGGTGACTCCATTGATCTACACTCTCTCTGGACACAGAGAATTTTTTACATAACGTTATAAGTATAGAGCCTCAAAATAATTAAGTAAAATTTACCTCAGAACTAATTTATGTCATATTTATCTACAATTTTAATCACATTAGTTAACATTTTACATAGGGTATGTAATACGACGTCATTCTTGATATTAAGTTTGCACAATGTAATGAATAAACAATACATATTAATGAATGTTCAGGGCGCATTACACTAAATCACTACGCGAAGGTACAGTGGTAATGAGTTCCGATAAAAGTATAGCCTATGGGAGGCAATTGGCGACCTTTGGGACCTAGTTTTTGATGCAATTGGAATGTTGCACACCGACATCGCCTGGCTAATAATTACTTGGGACTGCAGAGATACTAAAATCAATACCCGGGATCGATACACGTGAATGTGCTATGCACGATTTGATATTTAGACGAAAATCTTTGGATACCGGGGTAGAAAATGATGAATCTCCCGTAAATGATTTCGTCTAAAGAACCCAGATTTGGTTCCTTGCACTTGAATATATATGTTCAACGGATATGATAGTCGTTAGCTAGCGTCTTGAGAAAGAAGCTTGCGTCTTGAACTCAAAAACTTGACAAAAATTCTGCTGATTTTATATGTGCCGAACTATAGTGCAGTGTAGGCCAATCGTGGAGGTAGTCTAAAAGCAGATGAACTATGGCGTATACCATGCTCACTTACACACAGCGAGGTCAGTCACCGGGCTATTGTCAGTAGCCTTAGTCAGATGTCCTTCGGCTCATTATGCGTCCCATTTAAACTATTAAACAGGTCGGAACAAAATGGCCATGCGTGGCGGTGGATTCAACCTACCATGGCAATTTCTGCCATGAAGATATCGGGGCGATGACACTGTGTGTTGTGATTATAAAAATGGCTGATAGCACCTTGATCACTGAAATCGACATTACGAGAAAAGTAGGGCCCGCGGGGATACGAGTGGTTGAAACAGCATGCTGCTCATGCAAAATGGTGTTCTCGCGTTAAGAAATATGTAGTACAAATTGAATCTATGACGATATCAGAATTGAAGCTCAAATGACAATTTGATTTCTAATTTATACATTGATAGTAAAGGTAAGTGAAAAATATTGTCAGGCGGGGTACAAAGGGTCATCTATAAAAGTTCATTATTACGTGTTTTTCAATGGTAAAATTTTTGGTTTCTGATGGTGGTCTACGCCCCGGGGGGGGGCACTTCAATATGAAATGGATATAGGTGTAGGGCTGGCACTTCCGCACCAAGGGGCATTCGGTGAGAGCAAAATCTAAAAAATATGGGGTCATTGGATGAGAGCATGATTTTTGGCATTCGGTGAGAGCAAAATGTAAAAAAATATGGGGTCATTGGGTGAGAGCATGACCATTTTTTTAAATGGAATCTTTGGGTGAGAGCCGAAACAGCGCCACAGAAACCTCGAAAATCGAATTTCTAGTTCTAATGGCTTCAAATTTCTTTGTTTTTTCAAAATAAGTAACAAAATCAGTGATAAATGAAAGTTGCTGTTCAAATTGAACTTGTTAGGGTCTTTGGGTGACAGATCAAATTAAAAAATAAGGAGTCTTTGGGTGACAGAGCATGTGCTTGTAAAAAAAATGGGGTCTTTGGGTGACAGCGACGCTGAAAAAGGGGGTCTTAACAGCCCTACATACGCGTCACCTCCAAAGTTGGAGTGCCCCCCGGGGTCTACGCCCTTCATTTACAAACACTTTTGATAATGTTGACAACAACAAAAAAATTTCACATCAATTTTATGACTCACATTTCTGGGAACAATATAACTTGACAAATTGTGAAACGAAAAGATCCGAATATGGCTACTTGGAGTTTCGGACGGTTGCTATATACATCAGCTAAAGTCTATAACCATTTGGTATTGTGGTTTTATTCCAGTGAAATTCCTTAAATTCAATCGCTCGTGTAACTATATAGTATTCTATACCTAAATGGATATGTATATGGCATTAACTTCCTCATATGCTTTATTAACCCATTAGTGCATTGAAGTTGCAAAAGTCATTTATCTATCGCACACAGTATTTTCTCTCACAACTTTTCCACGTCCAGATTACATAAAAACGACAACTTATAGTAATCAATACATAGAACAAACTATATTTACATTAAACATCGGGACATTCCAATCAAAATTGCTCAGTTTTTGTGAGTTGTTTAATATCATCTGGGAGCCAATAAGGCCAAGAAAAGATATATTGGCGTAAACCTACTTGTCCTAGTTGTAGGCTAGGGTGGAAAAAACCATTTAATAATTTTCCATTTTGTGCGCATTTTGAAAATTGTTAGAAAATATACCGTAAATCCAACAGAAAATAATGTTTAATTAAAAATACAATACTCACTTTTCGCCCAAGTTTCTTCCATAAAGAATGCATTATTCCTGCCCAGTCTCGTAAAGTGCCGTCTTTGATATTGGGTAGAAATGCAGGTCTAAGATAATGTTTAAATAATATACAATTTGAGTGAAAGCAATGCAGACACCTAATTCATGCAAACTACTATTCCTCAAGTTGTTGAGCATCTGTGATTACCTTTAACTAACTAACTAACTAACTAACTAACTAACTAACTAACTAACTAACTAACTAACTAACTAACTAGCTAAATTAATAAATAAATAAGCAAACAAACAAACAAACAAACAAACAAACAAACAAATAAATAAATAAATAAATAAATAAATAAATAAATAAATATAAATAAATAAATAAATATTTATAAATTTCTCAATTTATTAGGGATGAAATCAAAACGGTTCCGTCCGGTTGGAGCCGGTTTCTATTGTTATAAACAATGGAACGTGGTTCAACCGGCGGTCGAGTTTTGATTTTACCCCTTAATAAAAAAAAAACTTCAATCGCACGCACAATAGGCTAGTATCCAGAGCTATAAATATTACTGAACAAAGCAGTGGAGACAACAATGGTGCGCATGGGTATTGCGTTTTTGGTCTTTTGAGATAACAAGTTCCCCCTATGTTGTGCCTGTGTGGTGTCACTGTTTCGCAGAATAGAAACACTCCTCCAACACGTTTTGTTTGAAACTGCAATGAAATCTTAATTGAATATTGCGTACCTTTCTTCCCAATCCTCAGGTATCCACTGCTCAAATTCCCTGCTCAAAATTCCCCGCTCAAAATCCCCTGGTTTCTCGAAATATTTGGAAACAAAAGCATCCAAAACTTGTGGGTTACTTTGGTCTTCTAATGCTTTAAACGCAGTAAGTGTTTCCTCTATAAGAAAAGAAAGAGATTTGAAATTAATCACCGTACTTTAGATCTAATATAAATTTAGTTTTTGTGAAAATTGAGGAGAATGGTATCAATTTAGAAGAGCGTATGATTGGTCACAGTCTAGTTTTGAGGCTTTTAGGGTGATATTATACGTAATATTAATCGTTAATGGAGCTACGTACATGGAATGTTGTAATCACATAAAGGGAAAATATCGGTGACACAACCTTTAACCTTACCTGGTGACCTTTTGAGGTACATGTCGACAAAGGTCTTACAATCATCATATAGTTTGGCCCGCTGGACGGCCTCAAGTAACTGCCCGTCACAAAATACTTTCCTGAAAAAGGAAAAGAAAAATGTACGATTACATGTACAACAAGTTCAATTGATAAGAAAAAAAACACACCTCGTCTTACGAAGGGGAATTGGTAGAAGTCGCATTTCTGATATTTCATGACTTGAATACAAATGTAAGCACGGGACAATAAGCTTCAAAATAGAACAATAATTACATACATAGCATCAATATTTTTCAAGATATGGATAATTTTGTAAATGATACCTTGATAGTTTTGTCGAACTGTTATTCTGAGTAATAGGCTAATTAGTTCCATGCTTTAAAGGATTGAATAGGGATTATCATAGTTCAACTGTCAATTATTGATTAAATAACCCGTTTTTTTAATAAGTACTTTCAAGGATTTGAAAGTCCACTCAGTCCCAAGGTCAAATACCATGAAATTAAGAATTCCAAAATTGGATTTTTTTTTATGGGAATGTCATCTCTAAAGGCCTGTAACTCAAAAACATTCCTGGCGACTTGTTCCGGGTTTTGATGGAGCTGGTCACATACACGCCATAATGAAATGTTTCTAAAAGTGTTTTTAGAATAAAATTTATATAATGCTAATTTATTGCACAGGCTAAGGAAGCATGTTTACCTTTTAGAAATAGCCAAATGTTCAATGGATTACAAGTATAGAAAATATGCAAGTGGCTGCCATTAATCTGAAAGATGACAGTATTTCTTAATATGACTTGTGTTCTATATAGAATAGCCAGAATTGATAAAATATTTGATTTAAAAAAAGAGATAATTTGATAAAAAATACAAAAAATTAATCTTTGCCGTTTTGTAAAATGGTAAAATACTAAAATTACCGCATCTAAGAATATAAATTTTTTAGTTAAAATATGAAATATTCTGAAATATGTGACATTTAAACAAAATAAGACGGTTTATTCAATAAATGATCACACAAAACAAACGCATTTAAGCGGAAAGATTCAATGCCGGTTCGGTTGGCTACCAACATATTCAGAAGGGAATTCCCCATGAAATTACCTCAACAGAATATTAACAAACTGGTAAACCTCAATATACATGTATTCAGTGAAAATTACATCAGCATGCATGCATTCCGCAGATTTTTGACAACCCGCTTCCTACAAGCACTGCCCTGACTCACATAATACGATAAACAGCATTGAAAAGACCATTTAATTTTTAAGACCAAAATTAGGGATCTGGAATGAGCGTTTCGACAGTATTTTTGTGGGACATGAGAGCACATCAGACATATCGAATTGCATTCTGAATACGAAGAATGTCTTTCTGATATCAAATAATTTACATTTTTTGAAATTCACGATATAATACAAATGTTATGACAAATTATTAAAATTTGATATTTTTCACATTTTTCATAAATAACAGTCCTCGAAGTAAATTTTATAAATCTAATAAGCTGGGAGGAAAAGCCGACGATCAATTGAAAATTTTGACCTTTCATATTGAAGATATACATTTTTTCCCCAAAAGACCTAATTTTTTTTGGTGTTTTGGAAAAAAAATCCATATCTTCAATACGAAAGGTCAAAATTTTCAATTGATCGTCGGCTTTTCATCCCACCTACATACACTTTAAGTATAAATTATTAGATTTATAAAGTTTACTTCGAGTACTGTTAAATATCAAAAATATCAATTTTTAATGATTTGCCATAAAATGAATATTATATTGCGAATTTCAAAAAATCAAAATTATTTGATATCAGAAGGACATTCTTCGTATTCAGAATGCAATTTGATATGTCTGATGTGCTCTAATGACCCACAATAAATACTGTCCAAACGTTCATACCACACCCCTTAACTTGATTACCAAATTATTTGTATTTGTGCAAATTTCTTGCGCGCTCCTGCGCGCAAATCCCGCGGGCAATACGTTTCACGAAACAGCACATTAGGAAAGGTTCAACACTTCAAACCGTTGTTTGGCGAGGTCAAAACACAATATCACCAAAACCTCCAACCCACCCAACACACACCCTATTATAAATGAGTGAAACACGCTCTAAACTAAAGAGCATTGAGTAACTAATCCTTTTAGAGTGAAAACTTTACTTCAATGGAAGCGGATTTGCACTCCAAGAAGAGTCAATTTCTACTTTCTTTTTTTTTGCAGTGAATATTCACTCTAAAACAATAAGGATTGGTCACTCGCCCGGGGGGCACTTTAATTTGAAATGGATATAGGTGTAGGGCTGGCGCTTTCGCACTAAGGGGCATTCGGTGGGAGCAACATGTAAAAAATATGGGGTCATTGGGTGAGAGCATGATTTTTGGCATTCGGTTAGAGCAAAATGTAAAAAATATGGGGTCATTGGGTGAGAACATGACCTTTTTTTAAATGGAATCTTTGGGTGAGAACCAAAACAGCGCCACAAAAACCTCAAAAATCGAATTTCTAGTTCTAAATGGCTTCAAATTTCTTTATTTTTTCAAAATAAGTAACAAAATCAGTGGTAAATGAAAGTTGCTGTTCAAATTGAACTTGTAAGGGTCTTTGGGTGACAGATCAAATGGAAAAATAGGGGGTCTTCGGGTGACAGAGCGCGGAGCGAGCATGTGTTCGTAAAAAATATGGGGTCTTTGGGTGACAGCGATGCTGAAAAGGGGGGTCTTAACAGACTTGCATCGGCGTCACCTCCAAAGTTAGAGTGCCCCCCCCCCCGGGGTCACTCGTATGGCTCTCTTCACTCATGTGACTTATGTCATAGAGGCCTATGTACGTATAGACACTACCAAACGGGCATTGGTTAACTTACCTTGCTGCCTCAAATGCTTCGTTAGTTTCGTTCGCCATGATGCGTCAATCAACTTACTTCTTGAATTTGATCAACGAATTCCATGAACCTCAAAACGGGAGAAGATTAGAAGAACCCTTAAAATTGGAGAAGAATTACAAAACTGGTGAAAAATGCCTTACGTAAATCCCAACCGTGAGGAACTTTCAAATTGGATTATCTATAGTTTATGAAGTACAAAATAAGCATGAAAATTTTATTTGCGAATATTTGTATCAAGTCTAGATCAAGTTCAGCTGTAAGCAGCACCACCAGTGACGAAACATGTAAATTAATGCTTTTAGTGTTTTTAAATTTTGCGTTTCCAAGTATTTCCATTACCACCCAGCCCGATATGACCAGGGATGACGTATAATAAGCAATATTTGGCTGGCTGCGAGGTGTAGGGGGCATGCAACCTTTGGCATGTCATTCGTCCCGCATTCGTCATTGGAAATTCATAAATATTGCAGAATCCTTTAAGGCTAAAGGGAAACGGACAATATGACAAATCTATTAATTGACATGACACCAGTTTGAAGTTTCTTTCTGTAGTAGATTAGCATTGCTAGTGCCTATTTTAATGCTAAAATAAGCAAAATTTAAGTAAATTCGGTTTTAATTTAACCGACCAAAACTCAAAGAGTTCTATTAATGGCATGCGGCGAAAAAAAGTCATGATACGCCAAATCTGATCACACCAGCGACACCAAAAACATCATATTCTAGTCACACCACTTGATATACGGTATATCGTTGGGACATCTCACAGGTTTTGTTCATAAGTGGTGTAGAAGGGTCTGTCATATCTTTGGTGGAAGCAAGGAGTGGAACTAACATGATATGGTCAGTCAGTCGTGGCCATTCATTCGCGGTTCAAATATACCAAATACAGGGTGTATCAAAATGATTGCTACCCATCAGATTTGCTTATTGTCCAAATTCGAAATTAGATCCTTTTGAAACGACTAGAGTTTATTGTTTAATGACATTGTATGACACAAATTTAGACGCTATACTATATTTTGACGTGACATTCCTGTCCATACTCACTGAATATTGATGGGTACGGTACCAATCAGTTTGATACACCCTGTAGGGTGTGCAAATCAAAATTGATCTAAGTAAAGGAAACCAATTAAAAATATACCAAAACAAAAGTTTCTATTGTCCCGAGTTAAATAAATCATGGACATGATTAGGAAATGATAACCCTTGGGATATCTTTTATAGACACCGTACCTTTCTCCTTAAGTGTCATCTTCACTTCTCTCAAGCGCTATAACGGTATAATCAAAATCCATTCATTTGTTCCGCTTTGATTTTCTTCCATGCGTTTTCCTTTTTTGATTTTCTAAAATGTTCAAAGTATAGTTTAGTGTTTGGAATGGAAGATTGGAAAGAATATTTATATTTTTCTGGTTTTAAATACTTTAAATAGTTTCTTGTGACACCCTGTACATATAAATGATAAATGAACCATAATGACATTTGTTATTTTATTGTCAAAACAATCGTTAAGCTAATAAGCACACTTAGCACGCTGTTGATCAAGTGAATCGTTGTTAATGCTCTGCGTGCTATCCATGCGCTTCAACAGGAAAAGTTGAAACTGTGAGATATTTTCTCAAAATATCAAGAGCTATCTTCGGAACCACTGCACCAATACTAGGCGTGTTTGTACTCATTATAATGCATTTTTCAAGCTGAATCCAAATATGGTCATAAAAATTGACAATTCTGAAATTTTTGAATTTTAAAAAAAATTGTGAAACATGTCGTCTGCAGTCGACACCCGCGTGAAGAGAGTTAATATTATGACGTTCCTGTTCATTGTCATACTTGTCGAAGTATTTGAGTGTGGAATAATACGTTTTACCTGTCTACGATAAACGAATAAATCAGTTAAAGCAGTATTCAGACTTTTTTATTGTACGTACAATATTGTATGCAACATATCTACGTTGTTTAATCTATTGCCATTCTATTTCCAGTAATGTTTAAGTTCTAACGAATGTTTGATGACGTAAAATCGATAATATATTTCTACTAGATATTACATGTAACATATTATCGATTTTTCGTCATCAAACATTCGTTAGAACTTAAACATTACTGGAAATAGAATGGCAATAGATTAAATAACGTAGATATGTTGCATACAATATTGTACGTACAATACTCGGAGTCTGTGGTATTGTTGGTAGAAGCAGGGGAAAAAATCGATTTTCATTATCTAAATCAATATATTATTGAAAAATAACACTTTGATGTTTTGCAAACTTTTATTCTACAAACCATATACTTTGAACTGTTAATGAAAAGTGTTGTTGTTTCAGCCCTCTTTACAACATAACTCAAGAGCCACAGGAGCTACAAAGAGCGTGTTTATAGTGAGCCAGATTATGCGGTATTTAGCTGGACTGCCACGCAGTCTATATTTGTTTATGTTTTACTAACCATTGCAAATCTAGACTACGCGGTAGTTTAGCTAAATAACGGAAAGATTGTCTCACTATAAACACGCTCATTGGTATATCTGTGATATTTGAATTCTTCTACACACTCGTTATGAATTGATCAATACAATTTTTGCCAAAGCTAACTGCCGTTCGCAAAATACTGTGAACTACCTATACCAAAGCGCAACAGTTAAAACGTTAAAATAGTTAACACTCAGAACGCTAGCCCCTCGCTAGTTATTGTTATACAAGGCTCATGCAGTCATTTAATTAGCACGATTAGGCACTGCACCGATCTAATTCGGTGTTGAAATGAGTGAAATTGTGAGTTACCCCTTTCCAGTTTAAAAATACATTTTCTCGGCCAAATCAAAAGCAATAATTTCAATAAATACCAGAAGAAAACCGTCATGCTGTGTGAAAAATAACCGGCCAATATTAAAAGTACTCTTCTAAAATTCTAGAAAATATAATTTTGTAGCATGTCCTAAATTTTTAGCTAATTTAGATGTTTGGAAATAGTCGTACTTTGGTGTTTTAGGAAGGATATGTAAACGACAGATAACACCCAAAAATATGAAGAAATTATTTCCAAACCGTGTTAAGTCAACAATCATTATGTTGCTCATTTTCAAGAATGCTGGTTAACAAAAAGCAGGCCATTGTCTCATTTCGTGAACAAAGGTCCACATACCATTGTTTCCTTGCGTTTCCTTTATAATCGGTTACCCAACTGAAGCTATAAATACCAGCTCATTGCGATACCGCACATATAAAACAGACATATGTGCACAACCAGAGAAGATCTGATTTAATCAGTTGAGCTGTTTTCAATGAGTGTTATCTTGGTTGAATAGCTTTTAATGGGGTTTAAGTCCTGCAAAGGTCGCGGTGAATTATTCTACTGTACACATGACTGCATCATACTACTACTACTACTACTACTACTACTACTACTACTACTACTACTACTACTACTACTACTACTACTACTACTACTACTACTACTACTATACTACTACTACTACTACTACTACTACTACTACTACTACTACTACTACTACTACTACTACTACTACTACTACTACTACTACTACTACTACTACTACTAATAATAATAATAATGACAATAATAGAAATAATAATAATAATAATAATAATAATAATAATAATAATAATAATAATAATAATAATAATAATAATAATAATAATAATAATGATAATAATAATGATAATGATGATAATAATTAACTTAGCTTAAATGAACCATGGACAGCTATTGATGTGCTATACAGGACGAAGGTCACAAAATGCTTGATACCTTGGGAGGTTAAAAGGATGTTGCGTTCATGTTCACATTTCAAAGGACGTTTTAGTTCTGGCAGTATTTAGTCAATTTCAGTGTACAAAAGTCAAAATTATTCCATTTTTATTGATTTATTGGAACACAGTTATACAGCAATATATAAACACAGTTTTTCAAACCCAAGTAAAAAGCTGGTGGAGAGACGGTTCCGCGAAGAAGTAAAAAAATAAAAATAAAAGTAAAATCATGTAAACGAGTAAGACCGTATCATGGTATTATTCATCACCATTTAATCTAATCCTCATCTAAAACAACACACGTATTTAAGTAATTGCCTACTTGAACTTTAATCAGTCCCAATAAACTTATCTCTGTAAGCTTTTAGGCATAATGTAAAACGCCCACCATGTCTCATTTTTGCTTCATGTGGAACAGTGGTGTATCCAGGATTATACAGGGTGTATCAAAATAGAGTATACAGTTTTAAAATGCCACTTAGATTAAAATATGAGGTATTTGGCAAAATGATATAGTTGATAGCGGAATCAATATCTGGTCCACCCATAACTGTAAAATTACTGGCTTGTGACCATCAATAAGGACCCATCAGTGGCTCTTTTTGCAGTTGTGCGAAGTCAAAGCAACACGAAAATCACATGTTTAACTACAGTAATTGACAGTCTTAGTCCTCCACACGGCCACCAGGGCATTGCCACCATTCCTCTGCATGTAGATATCAGCTCTCCGCAACATGACATTCAAACCACGCTTTATGAGAGACTTACTGCCTGTCAACTTGTGCAGTTATATATGTCCCGATATATGTGTCTCTGGGGTTCATCAAGGTCTGCAGGAGAACTTGTGAAAACCTTTCATTTCAGATAGCCCCACAGGCAGCAATCCAGAGGTGTAAGATCAAGAGATTTTAGGGGCCATTCCGCTTGGTGCTTCAAAGCATCACACGATTACCAAACAATTCTGCAAGGCGTTCTGTTAATTACTGTAAAGAAAGTGGGGAAACTGTGATTTGTTATTTTAATTGACTTCGCGCAACTGCATATACAAAGCTCACAAAAATAGTCACTGAGTCTGACGTCAGTGATTTTACAGTTCTGGGAGGACAAGATGTTGATTCAGCTATCAATTAAATTATTTTGACCAAATACGTTATACCTTTTCTAGTGGCATATATGTACACTCTTAAAACGATCTACTCATTCTTGAATACACGCTTGTCAAATTTGACAAGGGGGCTATTCGGATGGGGACATAACGGATTTCTCTTCAAAAGTAATCGGATATTCTCATCAAAATGACAAGAAACTCATCAAATAGATATTATTTGAGAACATTAACTTGTCATTTTAAAACGAATCTTGTCAAATATTATAAAATGAATAGATTCTGGTCATAAATGACCCAACGTATCAAATTTGACCAGTTTGACTTGTCAGAGGGGGACTTAACAGAATCTTGTCAAAATTAAATGTGTAATCTTGTCAAATAATGAGTTGCAGATCTTGTTTATTTGAATAGTTATATACTTTTTAAAAGAAAATGGAAACTAATGATTTTGATATAGATTGTCGGTTCAAAGTGAAAATTGCACCATCTATACGTTTCGCTACATATGTATCATCGCTAAATAAATCACCATGATCATGGTCAATAAAGATCAATGAGAAATACTTGGGATTGACCACTCTAGGGTTAGGGCTGGCTTGGTTTAGGGTTATGACTAGGGTTAGTAACGGTTAGCATGGTTAGGATTAGATTCTACATAGCGACCTTAATTGTCAAAAAGTGACTGAAAAGATCAATAAATGGGTCATTTTGCCATAAGGTGGGGGGGGGGCACGTTCCATCTGTGACGCCCATGATAGTAGCAAGGTTGATACACCGGAGATTATTGGACCAGCGGCGCCTTCGTGAAGGAGAGACAATTTTGGTCCCGATGTAATATACCAGTAATTTATCATCTATGTGTACACTGCGATATATACGCGATATTGACAAGACAAGCAAAACACCTTCTAAGTACATAATCGTGATATCATTTTATCATCATGATAATATCTGGCAACACCAAAGCCCTAATTAAAGAATACCATTAGCCATTTGATGATTCAGTTTCCATACGTCTATCATGCTGGTTTCTACTGCTTTTGTGTTACTAAATAAAAAATCTATGAGAATCTGCTTTGGAAACATAGTTATAATATAGTTGATAGAAAATCATGGTTTTTATCTTTTGGCGGAGCGACGCCTTTAAATGTGAAGCTATTTTGTTTTTCAAATTTGTTCTACTACTGCATGTCGCAACATCAGGTAAGCTTAAGACCCAGCGTATTTTATTATTATGTTTTGATGAATATAAGTGTGTGAAAAATAGGATTCAAAACATAATAATGACGCCCAATATGTATTGGTTTTTATTATGAGTTTTAAAATACCGAGATGTATTTTAAATAAAAATTCCTTTAAAAAAGGAATGTGGCGCCCAATGTGAACTTGGACGTGATGGCTCAATGGATACAATTATATATCACAGTATTACACGTAACCTATAATACAGAATTATTATAAAATTAACACTTACGAAGGTATAAAGGATCATGACTTAACAGTCTTTGCACTCAATTATATTCAGACAAATAAAGCTGACACACAAGATGAATGATATGGGTTCTGTAAACATGGTAAAGGATATCATAAGGCTCATAAGACTACAAAAACGATTCTCTTACAAATGCATCTACGCACGGTTTCGATACACCCGAGTACACAGAAATTTCCAGCAATCTCCACGAAATCGGTGTTATACTACACGGTTGAGTGCATGGCATCATAAGAGCTGTGTGAGATCTAGTGGAAAATAGACATCTTTGATTGGTTTTTGCCAAAAGCTCAAGTGTTCCCTTCATCCAATCAGATTTTTTTGTACCGAACCAAAGCTAACACTTCCCCCTAAAAACAATTTTTTGACATTTAGGGCAACAGATAACGCAATTCGATGTTATAGCAAGGCGAATGTGTGTCATGTGGTAAATATGTTGAAAACTACCTATCCAAGCACATTTTTGACCAAAATGTAGGTTTTAAAACTCAAAACCTCAAGTGTTCCTTACAATATTTTTCAAATTTTATGTCATTAAATGAAAGCGCACACTTTTATTGACCATATCCTATAGCTACATTATAATTAACAATGGCCATTTTTCTTTAAATTGCAAATCTTGTGTCATATGGTTGTAAATTCAATGAACAGTATTTGATGTCGACTGTCTGGTATAAAATTGATTGTATGTCTGCAAACGTTCGTTAGAATTTAAATATAAGTAGAAATAGATTAAATGACGAATACTTGTTGCATCGATTATTCGATGTCGAATGTTAAAAAGTAGGCATATGCATCGGGCCTTATGTCCAAGTAGCATTGATTTGTATTTTCCTAAAATAATGTGTGTCAGTTTCATAACATTGAAAACACCCCACACCACCCCCCCCACACACCCCACACCCCCACCAAACCCCCCCCACACACACACACCCCACAAAAAAAAAGAAGAAGAAGAAGAAGAAGAAAATACCGACATTTGTACAAGGTGCCGAATTCAGCACCAAATATTGGCGGCCATATTTGCTGGGCGCAGTATGTATTAATGAAGGTACGAATTGAAATTTCTTGGTACTCTAAGTCGGTAAACATGAGTAAGATTTAATCTTTCCCTATCGAAGTCCTTTTCAGAGGGCTGAGCTTTCGGAACTCTAGTGAGTGCCATCTTCAGAGCTCTGTTCAGATGGCACTCGCTAGAGTTCCGAAACCTCAGCGCTCTGAAAAGGACTTCCCTAGGGAAAGATAAATCTTACTTAAGTTTGTATACTCATGTGTCTTTCAGATACACGTGTCAGGAGTAGCACGTCTACAATATACCTGGCGTCCGAATTTGAAAACGTCGGAGAATGGAACGGCTACTTAGTGGTTGGAATATGGCGTGAAGATGACCTGCAAACGACATGCTCTTTTGGTGAGATTTACAAGAAGTTAAAAATTGTTATGAGTAATCATGGTAAATAGGCCTAAACACAAAAAAAAGAGGACTGTGTCAAAATTTAAGACACTTCTCAAAATCAGCTTATATTTTTACACCAGAAATTGTTCTTTTTCATGCAGTTCTTACCACAGACGACGGTTCGGCCAAATCACCGTATGATTTCACCCACACATCAGTGGAACTTTTCTTCGTCCAAGATGTAGATTACATGGAGACTGTAGTGCCAATAATAAATGACAAAACACCTGAAAATACTGAACAGTTTACAGTGGTTTTGTACAAATCACAAACAGACCCGGATGTTATTATTGAGGAACCAAGTATGATGATAGTACAGATAATGGATGATGATGAGATAGGTAAGGGAATAATGTAAAAAGGAGCACAGACCCGTAGCCTGTAGGGTTCATGGGTAAGGGGGCAGGACAAGGAGAGCTAAAAAGTGGACCTTTACACTCTCTCCAACAGGCGTAATTTCAATGTTTGTTTCCGACAAAAGCTGACCTTGAGTGAATTTTTCCTTTAAAAATGAGCTGATTTTGAATATTTTTTTTTCGGATTGACATGGGGCACCCCCTGGCTGCAGCTTTCGAATAGCCGGTCGATATTTTTAGGAAAATTTAATTTAATTTTGCAACCATAATACCACAAAACCCAGTCCCGTAGGTCCGTATGCACAAAAGAGTTAGACCGGGTCTAAAGTTAGACCTGGTCTGAGTTGAATTTAATCCCAGGAGAAAGTACATTTTCCTTTACATTTGCTTAATTAATTTTGTATTATTTTTGAACTGTGCATCTTTAGAATTTGCTAGCTAATGTAGGAAAAAAATAGAGTAAAGGACCATTCCTGATATAACCTAATTCCACTTAGACCAGGTCTAACAACTTTAGACCCGGTTTAATTCTTTTGTACATACGGATCTTAGGTGTGATTTAGGGTTACCGTATTGCGGACCACTATAGTTGCAAAAAATAGATACGCTTTCTGGAAACAAAATTCGGCTACCCAGCAAACTCAGCTGGTATCATTGAGTTTTCTTGTAAAGCCATGCAATGGAAAACATATGAGGATAACTAATACTATATCTGACTATTTTATTAGGACATGTAGGCCTATACCTTTCCGCTAGTCTCTTCACTTGTTCGCCCATAAGGTCCAACAACCGTCCTTCCTTCCTTCCATATACGTGCTTACCTCAAATGGTTGAGTATCAACGCACGGGCTTTACGTGCACAGTTTACCTATGCACGATCCTGGAACCTAAGATTGATTGCAGATATCAGAACCGGGGATGGTCCCCCTTCTCTTTTCGAATAGCTCTGACACTTAACGTGCACAGGGTTTGACTCTTCCTGTACACAGGACCAACGGCTTTACGTGACTTCCGAATCACGGACGAGGCACATACACTACCTATATCTGCACGTGATAATGCTTCTGTCACACTACACCGAATAGGTCTTCCGTACAAGAAACGGATGGTATTTTAGTAAATCCGTTGTTGTTCGTCAATGATCGTTTTATGTTCTTTTTATGTCCTGCTACCATCCGCCAAATGCGTTTCGTGTTAGGTGATGTTCGTTAAGTCCGTCGGCAAGTTTTGTGCATGCACAAAACTTGAAACGGAGTGTACCGAATACACATGTTCGGTATTTATCCGATGTGTGTTCGTATGGTGCTGCATATTCCCGGAGTTTGTTCGCTCTCCTTTCGTTCATGTTCGTTCTTTGTTTGTTGCACTCGGCCCGTGTTCGTTGCAAATACGTTCCTGTGAGGCCTTCACCACCGGATAGCATATTTTTGCATTCGGTGATGTACGTTGACCCAGACCGTGTTAGTGTCACACTACACCGGATAGGTCTTCCGTATAAGAAACGGATGGTATTTTAGCAAATCCGTTAGTGTTCGTCAATGTTCGTTTTACGTTCTTCATATGTCCTGCTATTATCCGCCAAATGCGTTTCGTGTTAGGTGATGTTTGTTTAGTCCGTCGACAATACGTTTCAAGTTTTGTGCATGCACAAAACTTGAAACGGAGTGTGCCGAATACACATGTTCGGAAGCTGTCCGATGTGTGTTCGTACTGTTCTGTATATATACCCTGGGTTTGTTCGTTATTCTTTCGTTTATATACCGCAGGTGTTTGCAAGGTTTCGCAGGCGCTTGTGCCGGATGTAGGCCTATGGCGAACATGTGCATCGATCATGGGGGGACTTTCTGAAGGGTGTGTGACGCAATATCATATTTCCCCAGTACTTTAGTGACTGGCAAGTAGAAAAAGGGGAAAGGAGAGAAAAAGAGTGAGAAAAATTGAAGAGAGAAGAGAAGAGAAAAGTTAAATTGCACGTAATTTAGTAGGCCTATGCATGCATGTAAGTAGTATTGAGAGAGGGGCACTTTCTGAAGGGTAGAGGACGCAATATCAAATTCCTACCAGTTTTAGTGATTGACAAGAAAGAAAAAAGAAGAGAAAACATGGAAAAGGTAAATTGTACGTTATTGAGTAGGCCCAGGATAGTATATAGTAAGCCTAAGTATAGGCCTGTGATTATTATATAGGCAGTGCTTAAATGTGGTTCCTTGGCCTCAAAGCCTGTGAAAATTACTGCCGGCCCGTCGATATGTAGGGCCCGTGACATTTTGTCACCAAAGTCAGTATTTAAGACGGACTTAGGTCTATTACTGACTTTAACATATCAATCCATGCATGCTTTACCTGAAATTATGAGTCTGAAGTCTTATATCTAAGTGTCAGTGGATCAGTGTAACATTTTAAATTTTGCAAATTCAGTTCGGGCCTTCTTTGGTTTTTGTTTAAAGCAATAATAGTGTAAAAATGATGCACCAAAAACAATTTTCCAAATTTTCCATTTTTAAAACTAAATTTTTACACAATAGGCCTAGGCCTAATAATGTAAATAGGCCCTACATTCCCCATGCAAATGGCTTCAATTGGACCTTCAGTTTGAAAAATAAACAAGTCTTCCTTTTTGCTTCTGCTATGGACATCCACGTGTTATTTTTAAAACAATTGTTTATATTATACAATATTGGTGAAAACTTTCCAATGGCTTTTTTGCGGCCGTTTCAAACTAATATAGTACCCAATAATAGTGCTAAAATTGATCCAAAAATGACAAGTGGCTTCAATTGGGCCTTCATTGTCCAAAGGTTTCTCATCTCTATTGCCCCCGGACGCTGGTTGCCCTGATATATAAGATTTGTAGCCCTTTTGTACTTATTAGCCAATATTTGACCATTTTCGTCAAAGTTTTCCCCTTAAAGTTGTCTTTCCCCACTTTGTTCACCCTCTGAAAAAGTGCTTGCTACGTCACTGCCTCTAAGGGGTCAAAAACCCTCTCAAACACCCTCTCCTCCCCCACTTTTCTGATAGGGTGGACGTCCCTTTTGGTGCCACATGCCACAGATTCGCCGGTCATTTGTCGGACGTTGAACGATTGAATATAAAACGCCTGCAGGATTATTAGCGGCCACAACGCATAGAGAGACGAACGGGAATCGGACCCCAAATCCGCACATTTGTCGGACGTTGACCCCAAATCCGGTCATTTGTCGGACGTTGAACGATCGAATATAAGACGCCTGCAGGATTATTAGCGGCCACAACGCATAGAGAAACGAACGGGAATCGGACCCCAAATCCGGTCATTTGTCGGACGTTGAACGATCGGATATAAGACGCCTGCAGGATTATTAGCGGCCACAACGCATAGAGAGACGAACGGGAATCGGACCCAAAATCCCACCGAATCTTCTGCCGAACTGGTGATTTTTCCACCGAATAAAATATTTTTGTATTCGGTGATGTACGTTGATCCAGTCCGTCGTAGTGTGACAGACCTATAAGCAGTGTATGGGGGCGAGAAGAAATTCTTCAATTAAGGTGGGACAGGAGGATTACACCCCCAAAATCATCATTTTTTTTTATAAAAAAAATGTTTTTACACCATAAGGTATTTTAATATAGCCCTATGTATATTCCATAAAGCACATCAAAAAACTGAAAAAAGTTTCCCAAATTTGACAAAAATGACCTTAAAATTGGAAAGTCTGACAAATTTGTAATGTTTACATTCCCGTTACCATAGCAACGGCACCATAAAATCTTAATTTCAACCTCTTGCCCTCCACCTACATGCACCAAACCATGCTTATAGGGGTTTTTCAGTGTGCTGAGTTGTTTACTGCCCTCTATATTATCAGTAGACAATGCTCACAGGCTGTAATTAGCTCTTGAAGTTTCTTCTTAATTTCTCATCAAATAAGATGAACTTAAACTTTAAATGTGTTTTTCTGATATTTCGTTTTTCAAGGAAATATCGAGCTTTGAAAAAATGCAGTTCGCTGTGTATACCCCTAGCCCTATTGGCATGAAACTTGGCAGAAATCTTCTTTATTCAATTATCTATGATATGGTCTTAAAATGAATTTGATCTGAAGAACTTTGTTTGGTTTTCTGGTAAAGCTACAAAATTTCATCCATTGTATATTATGTTATCTTATGTATTACACCCCCTAACCCCTGCATGATAGTGGAAATAAGACCATATCATAGATCTTTCAAAATGCTTTATTTTGACACCTCTATCAACATTATACAACATTGTATAGCGCAGCTACATTTTTTCAAAAATTCATGAATTTCCGCTAATTAAATATGCAAATTAGCTAATTAATATGCATAAATTGTGTCATGACACATTGAATGTGTGTGTCATCAAGTGTTTGTTGCATATACTTGATAAGGGTAATTCTGAACATGTTTCTACTAGAAAAAAATGTAATTCCTCCTGTCCCACCTTAAATTCTGAAATTAAATTTCTGAACTGAATTGAAGGATTTCTGACCATATAGGAACTTTTTGGGAGGGAAGAGAATGTTCACCTAAGGCAAGCCCAAGGCTCGAACCCTCGTCGATCGTATCTCCCGGCCGGCAGCTTTAGCAATGCAAGCAACCCCGTAAACGTCTGAAGGCGTTATTTGGCACACTCATGATGATCGCGCTAAACTCGTACTCCGTGTTGTTCACTTTATATGTTAGATTAACTTGTTTGGAAGTTATAACAAGGAGGCTTAGTTTAATTTATGGACCATTGGGAGGCATTCTCAGGGATGAATAAAGACGTAATCTGATCGGTTTTATATTTTTGTATTTCATTATTATACCCTTATCATTTAGATCCTAGTCCTTGTTATGATATGGACGGATACCCAGTCTGCGAATATGACGCACCATGTTACGTAACAAGTCCAACCGAATTCTGGTGCGAATGTGGGCAGTGGTATCAAGGCGATTTCTGCGAAAGTAAGTTACGGGAGTGTCAGCGATACGTCGAGAACTCAAAAATCTGTACAATTTTTCGAAGTCACTTTTAAGTTTCAACCCTTTCACTTTCAACCCGTTTAAAAAAAAAGTGTTGATAATAAGGTAAATATCGACAAACCTTACTTGTTTTCAAAAATATCGACAAATTATATAGAAAACTGAAAGGTTACGTCCGTCTTAACATCAAGACTCCTATTGGGTTTACACAGAATTCCGTATGTCCGAGCATAAGATTAGTCTCTCTTGACAGGACAATGCAATGTCTAGCTTATTCTTTTATTCGACGTAAAATATTTGATGTAACATATCTACGTAATTTAATCTAGTCCTATTCTATTTCCAGGAATTTTAAAGTTCTAACGAATGTTTGATGACGTAAAATCGATAATATATTTATACCAGATACTATACGTAACGTAACATATTATCCATTTTTCGTCATCAAATATTCGTTAGAACTTAAACATTACTGGAAATAGAATGGGACTAGATTAAATAACGTAGATATGTTACATCAAATATTAAACGTCGAATACTCGATCTCTGAATGTCCCATTTTTTGGCAATTTAGAGAATATGATTAGAACAAGCGTTTAAACATATTTGTTCACCAATTTTTGCAAAAGAACAAATAATAATAATGAGACAAATTAAAGGGAATAGTCAGAAATAATTAGGGTGATTACGTAACTGATGCATGTTTGAACCATATTTTGTACTTGTTCTCAAAAATCATTACTGAAGCAATTATCGTAGCTGGGTGACGATATGACAAACTTTGATTTACTATCAAACAAAGAAACCCAATCATGATTCAGATTTAATCATTTGTTAAAACTGGCATAACCTAAATAAGCCACGCAAATGGCAAACGTATACATAAAAATCTTGCAATTTCTCAAATACTTTGATTTCCATTTCCCACATTAAACTGTTACTTTTCCTTTCGTTTCTTATATATAGTTGCACCATTACTTGAGCCATTGATTGTGTACATCATTGTTGGCTGTGTTGGTCTAATCATCATACTGATTTGTGTCATCTGCTGCTGTTGCTGCTGCCTTTGTAAGAAACACGGAAATGGAGAAACAACTTCACTTGAACGCGGTGACGTTGAAATGGCTTCTAACGACAAGAATATGGTAAGTGATGAGGTACAGTATGCAAATAATTCATGGGTATGAGAAAAGATTATACTCAGCATTCAATGTTAATATCTCATGACAAAGAACACGTACATGGTGAATTTCCAAAAAAGTATGGAAAGACATTGTGATAAAATAAAATAGTTTTAAAAAATCGTGTCCTTAGATTTCCACTATTTTAAAATTTATTGAATTTCATTGCGTTGCTCGAGCGCTTCTATATTTTATTTTAAATCTAAGAAGACCAGCGCTACATGTAAATAAGCCGAAATGCTGAAGGGCCTCTTTTAAATTTTACACATTTGAACAAGTTTCAAACAGTGTGTGTTTTAGGTGAGACTCGGAGAGTAACGTTTGCACAGTATTTTTGTGAGACATGAGAGCATATCAAACATTCAGAATGCGAAGAATGTCCTTCTGATATCAAATTTTGTGATACATGCGATTCAAATTATTAAAAATGAATATTTTTGACATTTAATAGTCCTCGAAGTTAAATTTATAAATCTAATGATTTTATCTTTTTTAATTTTCGTATTAATGATAAATTATACGGTTTTTTTTTTCATTTCGGGAAAAAATGTGTATCTTCAATACAATCAAGTCTTGAATCACTGAAATTTCAGTGAAGTAACTGGATTCCTTGCCCCTATAACATACATAACTTTTGTTACCAGTGTGTAGTTATTTTTGGAGAAAAAGTAGGCCCCAATCCCTTGTTTCCTGACATATATTTTTATTCATTATGATGCTATCTTCCATTCATTCATTCATTTATTATTTTTCACTCATCAAATAGCAACCTACTACACCTTAAATATACCAAAAGCATCTGAATAAAATCAAGTCCTTTGTTTGCTCATTCGTTTATAATTATTTTTACTTCAGACTAAATCTAATCTTCGAAAGACCAACTCCTATTTATCAGCCCCATTACCAGGAACAGAAGCGAGACTCGACGGTAAATTTGAATTTCCACGAAGTCGCTTGGTAGTTCGCGAGGAGGTTTATGGGCGGCCATGAGGGCCAAAAGGGTCTCAAAACCACACAAGGGTCTCAAAAGTACAATAAGGTCTCAAAAACACATAAAGGTCTCAGCAATAAACACACAATAAGGTCTCAAAAGTATAATAAGGTCTCAAAAACACACAAAGGTCTCAGAAATAAACACACAATAAGGTCTCAAAAGTATAATAAGGTCTCAAAAACACAGAAAGGTCTCAGAAACAAACACACAACAAGGTCTCAATAGTACAATAAGGTCTCAAAAAGAGAGAAAGGTCTCAAAAACAGAGAAAGGTCTCAAATACAGAGAAAGGTCTCAAAACAGAGAAAGGTCTCAAAAACAGAGGAAGGTCTCAAATACAGAGAAAGGTCTCAAATACAGAGAAAGGTCTCAAAGCAGAGAAAGGTCTCAAAAACAGAGAAAGGTCTCAAACACAGAGAAAGGTCTCAAAAACAGAGAAATGTCTCAAAAACACGTTATGGTCTCAGAAACACGTTATGGTCTCAAAAACACGTTATGGTCTCAAAAACATGTTATGGTCTCAAAAACACGTTATGGTCTCAAAAACACGTTATGGTCTCAAAAACATGTTATGGTCTCAAAAACACGTTATGGTCTCAAAAACACATTATGGTCTCAAAAACACGTTATGGTCTCAAAAACATGTTATGGTCTCAAAAACACGTTATGGTCTCAAAAACACGTTATGGTCTCAAAAACACATTATGGTCTCAAATACGTGACGTTATGGTCTCAAAAACACGTTATGGTCTCAAAAACACGTTATGGTCTCAAAAACACGTTATGGTCTCAAAACACGTTATGGCCTCAAAAACACATTATGGTCTCAAAAACACGTTATGGTCTCAAAAACAGAGGAAGGTCTCAAAAACAGAGAAAGGTCTCAAAAACAGAGAAAGGTCTCAAATACAGAGAAAGATCTCAAAAACAGATAAAGGTCTCAAATACAGAGAAAGGTCTCAAAAACAGAGAAAGGTCTCAAAAACAGGGAAAGGTCTCAAATACAGGGAAAGGTCTCAAATACAGAGAAAGGTCTCAAACACAGAGAAAGGTCTCAAAAACAGAGAAAGGTCTCAAAAATAAGAGAAAGGTCTCAAAGACATATTCCTCAGAGACATAGACTGCACATATAACGGTCGGTTGATTTGAGACCTAGACGTGTTTTTGAGACCAAAATGTGTTTTTGAGACCAAGATGTGCTTTTGAGACCCTTTTTGGCACTCACGGCCGCCCATAGTATTCCTTGGCGTTGACCCTTTTGACCCCGGCGGCCGCGCCGTGAGTGCCAAAAGGGTCTCAAAAGCACGTCTTGGTCTCAAAAACACATCTTGGTCTCAAAAACACATCTTGGTCTCAAAAACACGACTAGGTCTCAAATCAGGTATTACAACCGACCGTTAAATGTGCAGTACCGCATACAGTACTGCAATATCCGCTTGCAGTTCCGCATGCAAAACTGCACATTCCGTCACGCACTTCCCCATGGGAAACTGCAATATTTTTGATGTATTTCCGTATGGGGAACTGCAATATTTTTGGTGTATTTCCGTATGGGGAACTGCAATATTTTTGGTGTATTTCCGCATGGGGAACTGCAATATTTTTGGTGCATTTCCGCATGGGGAACTGCAATATGTTTGGTGTATTTCCGCATGGGGAAATGCAATTTTGGGTACATTTCCGAATTGGATGTAGGCCTAGGCCTATTAATCAAAATTAACTCTGGCTATTACATTTAAGCTTAAAACTCTGATTTAATTAATGAGTGCACAATTGATAGATTTTCACAACTGATCTTTTCAGTCACCGTACGCCCTCTGTTTGTTAGCTTCGGATAATAAACTGGCAGATTTTAAAATTAGAATTGTTCAGTATTGAAGTGTCATTATAATTATGCCATTATGATATGTTGCATTCAATAATATATAAGCCTACGTAGGGCCTATACTTTACTTTTACTGTCACAAATATAATTATATAGCCTAAACTTTTTCATAACCATTTTATACTAGTATTTTGATGTACTAAATATCAGTATAATTTCGAGTTCATCTGAATGCGTTCATCATGTTTAATAACATTTTTATTTATCAAAAATCGACTATGGCATAGTCTAGGGGATTGCTGGATCTTGATCTTAACGGTAGGCCTAGCGCCTACTGCGAGGGCTCTAATCAAGAGCTACAATTGAAACAAAAAGTAAAACGATAGTAGGCCTGATATTGAATTGAATACATTCGGACATGCCACATTAGGGGCTGTGCAATAATTATGAGCCCTGGGGGAGGGTAAAATTGGAGGGTGGGGCGCCTTTTAAATAAAACGCTCTAAAAAGGCTTAGGAAAACCGTACAGAAACGCTTAAATATGCAAATTTTCCTGCTCGCTGCGGTCGTAACAGGTATATAGACCATTTAAAGTTTGCAAATTGGGATCTCAAAAATTTCGCATGTGGGGGCAAAGATTTTTTTTTGCGGGCCTGGAGGGGGAGGGCAAGCGATTTTTGGCGGGCCGAGAGGGGGACAAGCGATTTTTGGCGAGCCGTTTGGAAATGTTACCCCCCTCCTCCCCCGGGGGGCTCATTATTGCACAGCCCCTTAATCATTAATATAAATAGGCCTACATGCGACATCCCTGTGCGACATTAATTTAATTAGTAGTTTCCGCAGCGAGACTACAATAACATGCGAAAGGGTAAGCGGACCGCATGCGGTACTGCACAAGACCGCTGTTTATTTTGCGACTAATTGACCTCGACACATTAAAGATGGATGCTGGCGGTCTGCACGTAAGCCTAGTCCGAATAATCAGACCCAGAACAAATTATTAATTTCTGACATTATCGTGTACTGGGTCTGAACTGTTTTCATTCGAAATCTTGATGGCAAATTGGACAATAGAAGCACATGGTGCTACTTCACAGTTTTTAATCCCCTATTCATGTTGCGTGAATCACTGATTTAGTCTCTATTGTGGACCATCCTTTTGATACTTGAGTATTTGGACAAGCGGAACAGGTTTGACAGGCCCCTTTGTCTACCTCTATGTTTGTAAACAAACGAGGAGGTCGAAATCGTCCTCCTCGCCGAATACGAAAGTCAGCGTAATAGTACGGCACTAACGTAAGCCATAGCCGTGATGGAATAAAAATGCTGAAAAAAGGTGTTCATATTGCAAGAGTAACTACATTTTCGAATCGAAGGTAATTATTTGATCTAAAATATTCTTAAAATGAATTCGGTTTCATCATCAGCGATAAATATTTCCTGAAATTGTACATTACTTTGCACCCAAATTCTGTACTTGTTTCCGGAGCTCTGCATAAGTGATTCACCGTGCCGTGCTGCAACAAGGCAGTAGCAGCGGTAGGATTTTGAACTTTTCCCATGATTTTGGGCACTTGGTAGACCTTCTAATTTTATATCTGATCTTGTATGCAAGTGAATAAAAACGCTGTCAATTAATGAATGGCCCAAGGTTAAAAAATGTACTTGTTTTTTTAATAATATAAAGTAAACGATTTCAATATCATGCTGCATGGCCGCTACCGGTATTAAAGGCGGTATACATGATTATACATGTACAGCATCCAGCATGCATGTATGTCTGAGTGCTACATGTACATGCCATGTAAATAGGTAGTCTTGCCAGCAAGACTTCAGTCTTATCATAAACATAATGACTATGGTTACACTCAGTCTCAGTTACTGGAACTATGTAGGTATCCTAGGTGAATTCAAATTTGCCATCAAACTGCACCATTTTACATATCAAATTAAAGCCCTTGAGTAAAGAAAGCCAAAACTGAAAACATTTTTGTCATAGCACTTTCCGTAACAAAGTTACATCTTGTCAAAGATTGACTTTCATCAAAAAGATTCTGCTTGCAAAATTCCCCAAAACGGCTTTTAGGGGTGTTTCTAGATCTTAATCGCATGGCGATAGCAGCTTTTTTTAATGGAACTGCTATCAAAATCCCTCTAAAATTCCATGTGCGACTTGATTATCAGTATATCACCATAAAAATCATATATTTGGGTCAAGTGAAGTATAGAAAACATATTTATGTAGGTTTCCTTCACCAACCTATTCTCGAAAAAAATTCAAATTTCTATGTAAATATGCATTGTGTTTGCGCCCGGTCTCGGCGAATTTCGCTGACTAGTAAATGTGTTAACTAAGGTTTGCCTGGGATACCTAAACTATGTAAATGGGTATGTGTATGTAAACATGTACCGGTACGTTAGCAAGGGCCAAGGCCGTACGCGTGGATGTACCTACTACCTGGCATGCTGGAAATACCATTGCACAGTCAGAGATGCGCAATATTTAGACAATAATAACTGCACACCATCTATTTTGAGGTCATTCACCTTTTCGGTAAATCCCACAACCCTTTGCGAGTAGGCCTACACCTGAGACCTCGTCATTTGATGTCACGCCAATCTGCGCCGACGGCGATGCGCACATCGTTTATCGAACATGGTTCATGCGCATTGCTAGTCAGCGTGACGTCAAATGACAAATTCTCAGGTGTACTCGCAAAGGCTTATGGGATTTACTGAAAAGGTGAATTGTGTGAAATTGTTTTGGGCTGAGGTATTTTTCCAACCGAGGAAAAATACCGAGGCCCAAAACAAAACCCGACAATTTCACACAATGACCTCAAAATAGATGGTGCAAAGTTATTATTGTCATTCATTACCGTCGTATCTAATATTTTGAACAAATCAAAATGGCATTTTATGTTATTTTATACCATAAAACGCTGTTAAATATAACCAGTTTTAATCATTGTTGTAACCTACCCTACAAAAAAATCAACCAGGCGAATATAACATTCGCGCCGACAACAAGAGCTACCAATCACAGAAGTGCGACGGCATCGCGTAGGCGTGTGCGTTGCCATAACATGTAGCTTATACACGCACGCGCGCGCAGAAGTCATTGTTGTGCGTCCGGAGTCATTGTGAGTTATTAATGCAATTAGTGCGCGGTCATGCAGGCAATCAATTTCTTTTGATTGGATTACAGGCTTCACGTATAAAATGAGGTTATGAATAAATATTAGACCGAGCAGCTGGCTTCTGTTGGGTTGAAGTAAGCTTAGTTGTCTGTTTGTCATTTGATCTAGAAATCGTCTACTATCCACGATGACACAGTGTGAACACTGGACAGAGATAGAGCATGGAACTATAAACTACTTCAGTCGCTTAATCATCGCCAATTTTCAAACACATTTAAGGGGTACTACACCCTGCCTAATTTTGTGCCTATTTTTGCATTTTTCTCAAAAATTATAGTGCATTGGTGACAAGTAAGATATATTATAGGGCAAGGACTACAACTACTGCACTGGAAATTTTATTTCAGCACAGGCAACAGTTGTGGAGTTAAAGTAGTGATTGGCTATAAAACCTTGGTGTGTCAGATAGCTTAGGGAGGGTCTTATTTGAAGCAGCTTATCCTCCTGAGCATTTTGACACCTTTTAAAAAATAATCGGTTAAAAAATGATTTGGTGCCGGCCAAAAACGACATACAAGGGGGGGGGGGGGTAATTTGGACCTTATTTTTCTACTTTTAAGCAAATATTGTGACATTAAAGATAATGTATTGTATTTTTTGGTATTTCATGGATGAATTTAGGTCCAGAAAGGTCATTTATGCAATTTGTGTTGAAAGAAAATTTTTGGTGTCTTTAAAATTGACGTTTTAGAGTAAAATCAGTCTGTGAGGGCGCTTTATCATTTAATGGCCCTTTTCGCACATATTTTTGTTTTTTTAATTCATCATACTCGAGATGATCATTGATTACACAAATTCTGAAATTTATAGTGTTTCATCACATTTGGTGTGGCTAGCTGTAGCGCTCATTTTTAATCTAGGGAAACCTGCCCATAGGAACATACAGGGGTCAACGAACTTTTGTATTACATGTAATTCAATGGAAGCGGCTGTTCAAATATTTAAATCGGTACTACGCAAAAACAAAATAAGCTGGAGAGTTCAAACTGTGGGAGATTCTGTTAATTATAAATAGCTTTCATTTGGTCATAAAAAGAACAAAATTTTAATAGGGTGTATGCGAAACAGCTTTTAGGCTGAACAGCGCCCTCACATCCTAAATTGGAGCTTCAACTCAAAATAAAAGATACAATTTTGGTAAAATTGCATAAATTGGTCCAGTGGTCCTCAAACTATGTAAATTATCATTAAAAACCATCAAAGAATAGAAAAAATGGCCATAATATTCAAAATAGTGTAAAAGAGGGGGGGGGGGTCCAAAACGAATCACCTTCTACGTCGTTTTTTGGCCCGCACCAACTCATTTTTCAGCCGATTATTTTTTAAAAGGTGTCAAAATGCTCAGGAGGATGAGCCGCTTAAAATAAGACCCTCCCCTAAGCTTTCTGAAACAGCACCCCTTTTTTCAGGCTGTTTAGCCTATGCCTAGTTACAGTCAAAAATGAGGGAAAACCAAATTTTATTTGATCAATAAATCAGTAACTACTAGCCTTGAGTTGCTGAATTTTCAGTGCAGTAGTTGTAGTCCTTGCCCCTATAATATACATATCTTACTTGTCACCAATGCGCTATAATTTTTGAGAAAAATGCAAAAATAGGCTCAAAATTGGCCAGGGGTGTAGTACCCCCTTAAAAAATTCTTTATTTTAAAAGTTTATATATATTACCAGGGTACCGAAATTTATTTTGATGACTTACATGTATCTGTATCTTCAGAGTTTGCTCATTTTTATTTTATGAGATTAACCATGCTAACAATTCGCTGATGATATGTGTCATTTGAGCAACTTTTTTGGGGTGCTGTACCCATCGTGATCTGCGTTGTTGTTTAATACTTCCAAATTTCCATTGCTTTAAACGTGGTGTTATGCTTGACTGATTCTGACATGATTTGAGATACATGTAACTCCAAAGCTCAGTCCATAATAATCAATCGTCGGTTTCTACATGTATAATATCAGTGGCCTGGAATGGATTAAGGATCGACTTCTCGATCAAATGTGTTATGTGTGCGACATGGGTAATCATGATAATTATGCAATTCATTTCAAGTAGGCCTACTTCGCCCACATCATCCCATAAAATGTGGGGCTGTAAGCTGGGTTTACATAGGAATTAAACTGTTGGTGTGCTCTAGGGGTGGAATGTGTAGCATGTTGGAATATTTCCAACCCTATACATTTTGTACAACCCAGGGATTGGCAATGGTAGAATGCACCCTGGTACTCTGGTAGTCTAGCTTCGAATTTGCTCACCAATAGCTTTTGAGGCTAGAGACATGAGCTATCAAAATCTAGCAGAAATTGATGAAGCATGACACCGTAATAGCAAGGGAAGTTCGGAAATGAACATAGCCGATTACGACGGGGTGATCGCATCAAAACTGTTGCTAAAATTGCACTTAATTAACTAAATTGACTTTAACATAACCAAATATTACAAGTGCTGTCATTTTCCCACATTCCGCGGGAAAGGTGGTTAGGAAAGTACTCGAAACTCACTCAAAAAACACAAAGAGTTGGTGCACACAAAAACACAGATGATGCTCATTGCTTTTTAATAGAAATGATGGACATCAATATTGTGTTGTTGAAATTGGGAATAGGCAGGCTGCTTTTGCCAGTACGGTCTGTCATTTTGTTCACTTTTCCTCCACGATTCTTCAATTTGTACACTCAAATACGATGGAAATAAACCTATGTAGGTGTGGTCAGTTGAGCATTTTTCTTGTGCAAATGACCTTAAAATACCTGTAAAATTACTAAGATCTGTAAAATTTTTGCCATTTTTTTAACTTGCTCCATTCATAGTTTTTTTTCTAAAAAAAACACCCAAGACACAAAATCTAGGTCACATGGGCCTGTAGAACAGGGTTTTTTTTGTCACCTAAACCTAGCTGTAATTTCAGCTTAAGTATCAAGTTAATCTTTTAATTTTATTTTCTTTTATTTGCTCTATTTTCACAGAAAAAACATGGATGTTCAAGAGAAACTGGCCAAAGACATGTAGTTCCATTCATTAAGAGGGTTGGTGCTGGTGTACATTGCGACAGTGTCATCGCATGATATGACTTAACGACACATCAAGGTCACAAATAATTGTTCCTGTATTACCACGGGCTGTGAATAAGCAAGACGAATCATGACAGTTCGGCCTCGACAGTTGGTTAATTTTGTGAAGGGTTTTCTCAAATTGAGAGGTTCAGTGCCATTTAACCAGAGGTATAGACACAGGATTGGAGGTAGAAGATTTCAAGATGCAGGACAGAAACCTATAGAGAGCCATTGTGATTCGGGAAAACCCTGGGGAAAACTACCCGCCAAAGTAGTGGACATTGTTAGATTAGATTCACTCGATTGTCGTTGTGATGCACAGCAAGTGCACTAGTTAGTAGCATGGCTACTGCATGAATCTGGAACACGATTCAAAATACATGTGAACGTAAGTACACTATTATATGTTCTATTCCATTTCTCCAAAATTTAGGGGCTGTCATTTTCTTTGGAAGAGGGGGGGGGTCAAAATGTTGTGAAGGAATTTTTAAGAGGGGCCACAAGAATATTATAATATAAGCACTTTCGACTTTGATGGCCAGATTGGGGGGGGTCATAATATTTTACTTTGCATAAATATAGCACACTGTAAATTAAACAGAAGTTTTTGCCCCTCCTATGAATATTTGATCAAGTAATTTATGCACTTAGGGTCCAAAGGGTGCGTAGTTTACTTTTGCATGCAAATAAATAGCCAAACAATGACTTGAATGCATTTTTAATTTGGTACTGATCAGACTACAGGCCTCACATGTAACTTTGGTGCTAGCTTACATATGTAAGTGCACCATGGAGAAGCCCAATTTCAGAAACCTGGAGGAAAACTTCTTCTTCTGGATAATGTCCAACACCCCTTTTATTTAAAAGGAGTCAGCCGGACAGGATTCGGTGCGAATGCAGTTTGCTTGTTATTTTCTTGCTGTTCTTGACTCTTGTAAAAGCTCCATTTTAACTTGACCTTATTTTTGAATTTTCACAACTAGGTTATATCAGTGATGTCAACTTGAAGTGAACTGTACGGTTACAAACTACTTTCAGATGTTCATTGTGACTTCAAATCATGGTGTATAGCGAACTCAACCGTGAACCATCAAAAATCTGGTATGTACAATGTACAATGAGTTTAAGGCAGGCATTTTCGGTTGGGTTTAACTTTTTGGGTACCCGACCGAGATTTTGCTACCGGAAAGAGAGCCGCATCGGGTTACCGCTTTTTTTGTTTTTGTTTTGATTTGGAGTGTCCATGGACCTAGAGCTCAATGATAGGATCATTCATGGTTGACCGATTTTTATTTTAATATGCAAAGTGATAATTTGTGTTCATATGTCATACTCTACCAATGATTGCAAAATTGATACAAATTCAATGCATTTTGAAATCATTAAAGCCAGGGACACTCCAAAACTGAGAAAAAAGATTTTAAAAAAAATTGTTGCAATTTGGTATGGTAGTGCCGTACCTGATGCGAAATCATGCGATTACCGCACAAAACATCAGGTACCGGTACAAAATTACCCGAAAATGCCTGCCGTAAATGAGTTTAGTAACTTTTTATTGGTTAATTTAAAGGATTCTAAAGGCAATAAGGTCCAATGCAAATGAATGTGTGCGGGTACCTCAAAATGGTCCAGAATGATTGAAGGCCCAGAATACTTAGTCATGGATCCCAGTCTAGGTTTTACAACTTGCACTTGCAGCAAGTACCTACTAGCAGCTGATTTGTACTTACTCTCTGTATAATTATTTGCATAAAATGTGTCAATTTCAACATGTAGTGGTTTGCATAAATCAAAATCAAATGAGAGTATTCAAATTTCATGTAATTATTCTTTTTACCACTGCAATATCTCAGGTTCAATACGGAGCCCCAGAATGTTGGAAAAAAAAAAAATAATCTCAGGAGACTCAGGGCCCTGACTTAGTAGCTTCAGGTCCTGACATAGTAACACCACGGGCCCTGACTTAGTAATTTTGGGGCCTGGAGATAGAAACAAAGGGCCCTGATATGTGTACATCCATATCAAAATGAGGCACTTGTCGGCTGCTATATTTGTCTTCCTTTACACAGTAGCAAGGAATAAATACCAGACTTATCTCAAGTGTAGGTCACTTCAAATCATTCCCAAGTTACCGTACTGGTTTAGGAATGTTCGCAGTAGGCCTATTCCTAAACCATCAGTGTGGGACATGAGAGCACCTCAGGCGTGTCAATTGCATTCTGAATACTGAAGCATGTCTTTCTGATATCAAATAATTTTCATTTTTGAAATTCACAATATAATACAAATTTTATGACAAATTATTAAAATTTGATATTTTTCAAATTTTGATATATAACAGTCCTCGAAATAATTTTATAAATCTAATGATATATTCTTAAAGTGTATGTAGCTGGGAGGAAAAGCCGACGATCAATTGAAAATTTTGACCTTTTACTTTTATATTGAAGATATGGATTTTTTTCCCAAAAAGACCTATTTTTTGTTGGTGTTTTGTTGAAAAAATCCATATCTTCAATACTGAAAGGTCAAAATTTTCAATTGATCGTCGGCTTTTCATCCCACCTACATACACTTTAAGTATAAATCATCAGATTTATAAAATTTACTTCAAGTACTGTTAAATATCAAAATATCAATTTTTAATGATTTGCCATAAAATGTGTATTACATTGCTAATTTCAAAAAATCAAAATTATTTGATATCAGAAGGACATTCTTCGTATTCAGAATGCAATTGATATGTCTGATGTGCTCTAATGTCCCACAATAAATACTGTCCAAACGTTCATACCCCTTCCTTAATCTTGATAAGAAAAATGTATTAAATTTAAATATTTTTAATTGTTACTTTTGGTTTATTTTACAGATGAAATTTGAACTGGAACTGGAAGGAACCACCTGTAGCAACAAGCTAAAGCAAGATATAGATCGAGATAGTGATAGTGATGATGATGTGAAAAAAACAATTGACATAAAAAGACAACTTGTCAACACCATGACAGATAGGGTCTACATGTAGGCCTACCTATCATTTAGGCTTGGATCACTAGTAGACATCACCTGATGTTCATTTCATATTTTACCCTGGTGGGGATTCTTCAAAATATTTTGTACAGGGATGTGCCACTGTCATACTGACTTATGAATGCTGACTTTCTCTATACCTAATTTTTGTTTTGCAACCCAATTTTTCACAAAAATCACTCAAATATACCTCGATTGGGCACATTTGTCTCCATTGAAAACCACCACCGATATACCAAACTCACTGAAAATGTTTGCAGGAAGAACCCTCCCCTGGATTTTACAACAGTGGAAGTGAGTCCTAATGTTAATTCAATTACATTGAAATCGAATTGAAATGAATTTTGGGCGATTTTCATTTCAATGCATTGGAATTGAATTTGAATCAAAATGAGTGGGCTTGGGCATGAATTGAATTGGATTGGAATTGAAATCATCGTTCATAGCGAAGAATTAAATTGGATTGGAATTGAAATCATGTTGAGTGATGAAGAATGAAGTGGAATCGAAATGAAATTCAGCTTTGATTTCAATTCAGCATTTCAATTCACAAGCAGATGTCTGTGATTCCAGATCATTTCACCTGTAAAAAGTGCCCTTCCCCATTCTGAATTCTGATACACTTCCAGGTCTATTCACACAAGAGACACACATTAAAAACTTTTGGCACTAATCATAGAGCCCCTATTTTTCTCGAGCTCCTAATTTTTATGCTCAAAAGTCATTGTACATTAATTTGAACAAATTGTGAGAAAACCATTAAAGAAAATGCATATACCCGGTATCTTTGACAGCTTTTCTCACACTTTTTTAAAAGTACAAGGATTTTGGGTGTAAAATCTTTATAGGACTACAATGTAGGAGGAGCAAGAGACAAGTAGGGGATATCTATAAAAGTATCAAAACTTTTTGACATCTTTGAGGTCAGTGTGGGGACAGGGTCCCATTATCGATCGTACCACACACCTTAAGTTTAAAAATAATGTGCATGGTGGACAAGAAGTTAAGACAAAATATGAAGTCAGTCACCAAAGAACTAAGAATTTCCAAAGTTATAAAATATCTTCTGTTGAAATGCTTTTGTGATGCAGTTTGATCAGCTCGTAATCGGCGGGCCTTATAACATCGCGGAAATCATTGGATTTTTTTCTTTTTGTATGAAATAGGTGTGTATCACTTGTTGCTTGAGAAATTGTACAAAATAATGCACTTGTACTGAGCTAATGCAGTTCCCCTCGGGGCTTGTGCATTTAGACGCATCAACACCTTAGTATGTGTGCATTGTTTTGTACAATTTCACTCCCAACAAGACTTGGTGATATGCATTTATTAACCTAGAAGTATGCACATGTTACATACTCTAATTATAACTGTATTATAGCTCTAGCAAAGATGGAAGTGCTGTTGGTTGGTCATGTATGATGTACCTGTGGACTGGACAGTGTTATTGGTAAATCAGCACAGTGTTGAGCAATTTCCTGAAAATGTGTTCAGAATTGTAGATTGTGAATATATGAAATCAAAATTTATATTAATTAGAAATTAAGAACACACTTTTCAATATAAATATAGGGTTTTAAGTAAATAATAGGAAGGGGTAAAAGTAGGCCCTGCTTATCACCTTTGTATAGTGGTCAAAAAATTTAAATGGTTTCAATTGTTTTAAAAATCCTTATTTCTTCTTCTAGCCCTGGGAATTAAAGGAGGATGGTATTATCAACCATCTCATCTCTAGCTCCACTTTTCTCCATCAAAATGGTGATTTTGGTATCAGTGGAAAGTCCATATTTTTTCTCATTGACCCTGTGAAATATTAGGGCTTAAAGATTATATATTTTGTTTGGAATTTACATTTCATAAAATTGTTAAGAATATGTTATTCTACTAGTTCTGCTGAATTTTAAGAATGTGAAATGTACATGTGAAAGTCTTTGAATTTTGCCATTTCCACAATGCTGGCTGCTTTGTTATGATTCTTGTATTTCATTTATTTTATTTAGTCTTTTATTTATTTATTTATTTATTTATTTATTTATTACACTTTATCACTGGTACATGTATATACAATAATTATAATATAACATCAAAATATATTGCACATGAATATTCAAAAGTACATACAAAAAAAAGGAAGTATAGATAACATTTTACACCAGTGAAAGGCAAGGACTAACAGGTGCAAAGCACCTCTAGGACAGTCCCACCATGGATCAAAACATTGAGGACACCCCCTCCCCCTCCCAAAAGGAAAAAAAACCTACACAAGCCTACAACCAGTACACTGGCAACATGTAACCCAAGAGCATCAAAACTCTCCTCTAGTTTGTTCTTGTACCACTCAGAGAGCTGGCTCTTAAAAGAGGACATGTTGACAGTGGATCTAATGTTAAGTATGCATATTCAAAATAATACAGACACTGCCAGTAAAATTTGATAATTTTAAATAACAATTGTATTAATATTATAAAAATGTAACACTTGTTTTAGGTTTTACAACTTTGTGTATTTTTGTTTGCATAATACATGTATACTGACCACATGTTGGAATACTTTGTGTGTGTTTAGAAAAATAAAGTGACAATAAATAAGAATACAATTTAACATGTATTTATGTGTTTGTTTTCATGGTGACTTGTGTAAGGGCTGATCAATATTAGACAAGTTAATTGTTGAGCTTATTTAATGGCAATGGGTGAAACAAGAAAGAAAAAAAAAACGCCAAAATTTATCAGGAAAACAATTTTAAGCAAAATATGTTAATGTTTTTGAGCTGAAAACAATTGAATTAATAAATTGCCTCAAAATATTCTCTTTGTGATGCTTTTTATCTTTCACATTCACCCCTTGCACAAAGAAGTTTTTTTTTCTTTGGTATAAAAAAGGCATTGGTGTAAAACTGCAATTTTTGCCAAAAGTTTTGTTTTGATGAGGGGTGGTGCAAGTTGTTTTGAAATGTCCAAATCCGTGAATGCAATGCCTGCTGATCGAATTCCAATAAAACTCAATTTTTGAATAAGATTCATTCTCCACAGTGATATACCAACATGGATATGGGGTGGACCCTGAGTGATCCCATGTTCCAAATACCTGGACAAAATTGATAAATGCACTGATGTACATTTTCTCAATAGACCCATTTCATACTAAATTTCTATTCAATTCATTACACCTCCAGACGCCTGAACTTGTCAGGGGTGGTGCAATAATTATGTGTACCCAGAAATGGGGGTGGTGAATTATAGGGGGGCAAAGATTTTCTGGCAGGCCAAAGGGGGAAGCATTTTTTTTGGCAGGTCGAAAGGGCGGGCCAAGCACTTTTCGGCGGGGTGGGGGGCATGCAATTTTTGGCACAGATATTTTTGGCACCATTTCTATATTACACCCTAAAAAGGTGTAGGAACACGTTCAAATATGCAAAATTTCTTGCTCGCTGCGATCGCACTATATGATAAGACAAGGTTTTACATTCAGGTTCCCAAAAATCTTTTGGCACGTCAAAAAGGGGGGGGCAAAGATCTTTTGGTAAGGCCAAAGGTGGGGGGGGGCAAGCCATTTTTGGCAGACCATTTTGAGAATTCACCATCCCGGGGTACACATAATTATTGCACCACCCCTCAGCAACGCACACATCATGCAGTGGCGGCGCCAAGCGGCGTGACATTTTCCCCAATCTTGGGCTTTGTCTTGGTACTACACAGTTAAATGTAAGAATTTGAACTTTTAAGTCCAACTCGTAATTTTGTAAGAAATTTGGACCCATTGATATACCAAAAGTTTTGGCCAAATCTAACACAAATTAATTGCCTTAGTTTTTACAACTTACAACCAAGCATTTTTGAGAAATTTCAAACATTTTGGCTACAGTAATGCAAAGTTGATCTATTTTCCAAAAGGAATTAAGAAAATTTTGAAAACAATGACCCATCCATATGCCTATTTTACAATCCGAGTGCCTACTTTAGGGGCATTCGTTTCTTTGAAAGGGGGATCCCGATGTGCATCACCGCATGTGGAAATGCAATTTGGGATGTGTAGTTCCGCATGCGGATGTGCGTGACGGAATGTGCAGTTTCGCATGCGGAACTGCAAGCGGATGTGTGCAATACTGCATGCGGTGCTGCACATATAACGGTCGGTTGTAATACCTGGTTTGAGACCTTGACGTGTTTTTGAGACCATAACGTGTTTTTGAGACCATAACGTGTTTTTGAGACCATAACGTGTTTTTGAGACCATAACATGTTTTTGAGACCATAACGTGTTTTTGAGACCATAACGTGTTTTTGAGACCATAACGTGTTTTTGAGACCATAACATGTTTTTGAGACCATAACGTGTTTTTGAGACCATAACATGTTTTTGAGACCATAACGTGTTTTTGAGACCATAACGTGTTTTTGAGACCATAACGTGTTTTTGAGACCATAACATGTTTTTGAGACCATACCGTGTTTTTGAGACCATAACGTGTTTTTGAGACCATAACGTGTTTTTGAGACCATAACGTGTTTTTGAGACCATAACTGTGTTTTTGAGACCATAACGTGTTTTTGAGACATTAACGTGTTTTTGAGACCATAACATGTTTTTGAGACCATAACGTGTTTTTGAGACCATAACGTGTTTTTGAGACCATAACGTGTTTTTGAGACCATAACATGTTTTTGAGACCATAACGTGTTTTTGAGACCATAACATGTTTTTGAGACCATAATGTGTTTTTGAGACCATAACGAGTTTTTGAGACCATAACGTGTTTTTGAGACCATAACATGTTTTTGAGACCATAACGTGTTTTTGAGACCATAACGTGTTTCTGAGACCATAACGTGTTTTTGAGACATTTCTCTGTTTTTGAGACCTTTCTCTGTTTTGAGACCTTTCTCTGTATTTGAGACCTTTCTCTGTATTTGAGACCTTCCTCTGTTTTTGAGACCTTTCTCTGTTTTGAGACCTTTCTCTGTATTTGAGACCTTTCTCTGTTTTTGAGACCTTTCTCTGTTTTTGAGACCTTTCTCTGTTTTTTGAGACCTTTCTCTGTTTTTGAGACCTTTCTCTGTGTTTGAGACCTTTCTCTGTGTTTGAGACCTTTCTCTGTTTTTGAGACCTTTCTCTGTTTTTGAGACCTTTCTCTGTTTTTGAGACCTTTCTCTGTTTTTGAGACCTTTCTCTGTTTTTGAGACCTTTCTCTGTTTTTGAGACCTTTCTCTGAATTTGAGACCTTTCTCTGTTTTTGAGACCTTTCTCTGTTTTTGAGACCTTTCTCTGTATTTGAGACCTTTCTCTGTTTTTGAGACCTTTCTCTGTTTTTGAGACCTTTCTCTGTTTTTGAGACCTTTCTCTGTATTTGAGACCTTTCCCTGTTTTTGAGACCTTTATATACTATTGAGACATTGTTGTGTGTTTGTTTCTAAGACCTTTCTCTGTTTTTGAGACCGTATTGTGCTATTGAGACATTACTGTGTGTTTGTTTCTGAGAGCTTTCTGTGTTTTTGAGACCTTATTATACTTTTGAGACCCTTGTGTGGTTTTGAGACCCTTTTGGCCCTCATGGCCGCCCATAGAGGTTGGTCATGGTGCGTTTGCCTCAGTCCACAGTGGGGAAGCTGTAGGGATCGTTAAGAAATCGCTTGCGACGAAAGTAGCTGTGAAAATGTTGAAAGGTTTGTATATTTTCTGACATTGACACAAATTGTCATTAGAGCCATAATGTATACTGTATACCATCTATTTGTTTTTAAAACCTGACATTACTGACAAGGGTCCATTTCACTAAATCTAAAAACTCAAGTAACCATTCGCAAAGTTACGAATACCCATTACTGGACTTAACTTTACGAAGGGTCCCTGTAGTAAATCCCTATTACTTACGAAGGGTGCCGTTCGTAAGTGAGTTTAGTGAAATGAAACTTACGACTCGTCGTAAGTTACGCACGCTCTCGGTAACTTACGAAGCTTCGTAAAGTTTAGTGAAATGGACCAGGTGTCCGACGAAGATTTTCTGCATTTTGCCCTATAGCGAAGCTACCACAGTGGGTGTGAACATAGACTGAAGTTTTATACTGCAATCAATAATTATTTTAATGATAATATCTCTGTATCTGTAGCCCGGATCTGTAGTTCATTATTTTATTGGTTTATTTATTTACAGAAGGCGCGTCTGACACAGATCGTAGAGACTTTATTAAAGAATTGGAGCTCTACAAATCACTTGATAAACATCCAAATATCATATCGTTTTTCGGCTGTTGTACTGAGGGCGGTAAGATGTCTTTGCTTCTAATTCTCTTCAAAGATTAATTTTATTTATTAAAATTTGGCAATTTTTTGCCTCCTTCTTTTCAATTAACTTTTAATCTATTAGCGTTCTGAGCACATTTTAATGCAACCTGAGACAAATAGTTTGCAACCAAACTCCATACAAACTACATCATCGCACATAATTTACAATACCCTGTGCAAAGAAAAGAAAACGACAAAAAAATGTCACATTAGGATTTAAATTGTAACTTTGTTCATTATTGAAATCAGAGCTAACCAATACAAAAAAGCAAATAAAAAACAAATAAAAAAGTGTAGTATGAAAGAAACAAAATATAAACAAACACTTATATTTTAGTTCCTTATTATTACATAGGATTTTCTTTTATTCCAATCACCATTAGAGCCGATGTATTTAATCCTGGAATATGCACCCAATGGAAGTTTACAGAGCCATTTAAGCAGAATTCGTACGGGCGAGGATGGTTATTTGCAGCCTGATGTGGAGAGCTTGTCACCTAATGACATCTTTGCGTTTGGATCACAGATCGCAAACGGGATGGAGTATCTAGCGTCGAAACACGTAAGTTATCTACATAACAAAACAAATCACTAAACCAGGCCTAATGAAAATTATTTACTCGTTAGAGTCCTCACCAAGTAACCAACGAGTGGCTGGGATGGCACCAACCTCTTGTATCCTCCAATGTACGAGCCATTTTAAGAGCTGGTTTCTCGAACCATGGCTAGTGGTCAGGCTTCCTAGGCAATTAGTGCAATTATACTAGTGCCTACAATTTCACATCGTATATCACCTAGAAAGATAAACCAATAAAATTGACCCACATTGGTAGGGCTAGCCTGCTGGCTAAGGAAGCCTGACAACTAGCCAAGCTTCGGACCTATGGAATCGGACCTAAATGACTAGTATCAACATTCGGACCAACCTTTGCTCTCATGTTAGTGACCTTGTTTATCTGCCATTTTGAAGAGTTACTTGGATGTCTCTTTTATTTCAATTCATATAAAGTTCTTATGCATTAAGTTTGAATGTAATATTAATTTTTCTTTTTTGAAACATTTCTTTCACTTAAACTCAAATTTTCGACATTTTGGCGTACATCTCAAAGTTACTTTTTAGATGTACGTACATCCTCTGAGATTTCATAATTTTGCGAGGACGGGCTTAGATTACGACGATAGCGCACAGTGTCGACGTCCTATACGATAAATATAAATTTAATACTCCGTTGGTGAGCGACGGGCGAGTGGTATTTCACCGAACGCAAGAAAAGGAGTTCTATCTTTACTGAACAGGAGTTCTATCTGATTGGCTAGCAATCGATCGCTTAGGTCGCTTAGTAGTCAACTACAAACTCAAAACTGAGTTTGTATTCAATTCGATTGAAATCGATATTCTATTATTGGCGTAGATAAAGAGAGTGATAGTGTGTCAATAATGTACATTGTATTGCAGCTGGATTTTACATACATTCCTTTATATTATTATTTCTCAAACAGTTGAATATGATCACAATTTTTACCCAGGATTTCAAATTTTTTACCCGCAAATTGCAGTTAAACATATCCACAGCAAAATACCGGTCCTCACTAATTAGTGTATTTAATTTCCAGTTAGTGCATTTAAGATAAAACCTGACAACAAATAAAATTTTCTTGCAATAGAAATATCATATGGGATACTGATATGGTAGGCCGCAACCGCCACAACGTGGAGCTGCTACGCATAGCTGACTTTTTGCTCAGTGGAGCCAAATTGACCAATCATGATCATGTTAGAGTTTTTCATTACTCGGAGGTAAAACTGACCAATTAAGTACGACTTACTCATTACGTGAAGAGAATTTATTCATTAAGAATTTGCCAGACGAGCGTCACGTAGTTGCAAGATATCCTCGGTCACGAAAGTTATGATTCAAAAAGTAGTTTATGAAAAGTACGAACTGACTTATTATTAAGATGGACATGCACTCATAAGAAACTCATACAGTATTGTACATAACTATATAGCTAGGCAGAGTGGTGGTAAACTATGCACACAGTTCTGCGATCTGCAGTGTATCGCCGGGAGCTAATTTGTATAACTTGCGCGGTGCCCCTGCGGAATTCGACCTTCAGCAAACTGCAAACCAGTCCGGATTTACTTTATATACTAGTAGTAGGCCATACATACTGTAGTTACTGTCCGTTTTCCTATACACAATACTCAGTGCGCTCACCATTGACGCGTGACCTCTACAAATAGTGTATGTTAGAAGTATAGGCCATTGCCTAGTTGACGTCACTGTGTAAAAAATAACCGGCCAATATTTAAAGTATTCTCTGAAATTCTAGAAAATATAGTTTTGTAACATGTCCTAAATTTTTAGCTAATTTAGGTGTTTGGAAATATTGGTACTTTAGTGTTTTAGGAAGGATATGTAAACGACAGATAACACCAAAAAATATGAAGAAATTATTTCTAAACCGTGTTAAGTCATTAAGCTTCTCATTTTCAAGAACGCTGGTTAACAATAAGCAGACTATTGTCTCATTTCGTAAACAAAAGCCCACAGTATTGTTACCTTGCGTTCGCTTTATAATCGTTCACCCAACTGAAACTATAATACCAGCTCATTGCTCATTGCACAGGTAAAACAGACACAAGTGCAGTGTGTATTTAACCAGAGAAGATCTGATGTAATATAGTTGAGCTGTTTTCATTGAGTGTTATCTTGGTTTAATAGCTTTTAATGGGGTTTAAGTCCTTCAAAGGTCGTGGTGAATTCTACTGTAGACATGACTGCATCATGATTATTTTAAAGTCAACAACATTCAACAATATGATCACCGTGATAGTATGACAGTATCAGTACCGTGGGTGTCAGTGATCCTGGCCTGACACAGTAGATAAAGAAACAAACAAACACGCCACACACATGACACATGCATACAAGGTAACATTGACTATACACTAATCAAACAATGGTATTGATCCTGTACAACTGGTCGTGGTTTATTTACAATCGATTCATTTAAAATCCCCATAGTAAACATTAATTTTGGCAAGAGTTTTTCTCTCTGGAACGAGGATGCATCCACTGGCTCCGCGTAATGAAAAGATCTAACATGATTGGTCAATTTAGCTCCGCGAAGCGAAAAGTAAGCTACGCGTAGCAGCTCCACGTTGTGGCGGTTACGGCCAGCCATATACTGATCATGCGAAAATCGTAAAAACATAGAATAGAAACAGTGTGGCAGGCTCTCAAAATCCCAAATTGTATGCTTAGCCTAAGTCGCTCGGCCTATCTCGAATAAAATCACCATGCGTAGCTATTGAAAAACGTGAGGATTCATCGTACTATCACGGCAATTTTTAACACGAAGATATAGGGATGATGACGGTGTGATTAACTTACTCTCATATAGTGCGTTCACAGAGATTTAGCGTGTCGGAATGTGCTTCTTGGTGATGGCATGGTTTGCAAACTCAGTGATTTTGGATTGGCAAGAGACATGGAAAATGAGAACCAATATGAGATGAAATCAAAGGTAAGTTTGGATAGAATAGGAACATCCATATATCCAGCTAATAGTTTTGTTCATAATAAAGGGTATTTTTTGACCATAAATTTCCAAAGAGCCAATGTACTTGTCTGGACTTGAACCGACAGGCAGTACATAGGTCGTTTTGTCACGTTTTTGCATTGCAATTGGCGCCACTACTTCCAATGAGGCCTTCAGTATATCAATAGACAAAATGGTAAATGGAAATAATAATAAGAAATCCGCCAAGATTTTCATTTTTTAAATAACCAAAAAGGCTACATCTTGATAAACATTGCCACGTTTTAAGCTATTGTTCCAAAAATACTTATCTGCTATCTTCTGTTTGTTCTGTGGTAAATTGAAGGGAAAATTTTATGGAAATCCAAATGTAATATGTATACATTTTTGCATGAATAATATAAAAGTTTTAGTTAATGTATATTATGAGAGTGCGTAGTCCCATTAATTGGTGTGAAGGAACTTCACCTTGACATTCGTCTATTGGCGCATGGCATTCGTCTATTTTGACATTCGTCCATTTCTTCGATACTTAGGGGCGAGTTCCTGTCCGTTGGATGGCGATTGAGTCTTTGTTACAGAATGTCTATACATCTAAGAGTGACGTCTGGTCGTTTGGTGTGGTGCTTTGGGAACTGGTAACCTTTGGTAAGTACCAATATAAGCTTATCCAATACGCCGCAAATGATACTTCAACCTCTAATGGCCTTTTCAAGATAAAATATATATATCATGATAATATAGCATAATAGTATAACTATAGATAACTAGTCTAAAGAAGATACAGAAGCTTCTTTCAATATGGACATGCATAGTATAGAGTATTGGTACACTGTATAATTTACTATTTGGTGCTGCCAAGTATGATTAATACTAATTGTAGGAATTGCTAGCTACTTTCTAAGATAAGAAAGTTGCCTTAAGTTTCCATCCAAATCTCTAATAACAACACTAAAAGAGACGGACAGTGTTTATCTACGTGGCATCTCCATCAGCAAGGATCTACCCATAAGCACCCATGGTCGCCAGAATGGTAAAGACTGCATAGCCAACGACTTCGTCTGCTTCGGCGGGATACCCCCTGAGACAGCCCATAAAGGGATGTAATTTACAAAACCATAGTTTATTCTCCCGGGGTTTATCCAACATGGAATATGCATACTGTACTGCGCAAGCTCTACATGTATTGAAACAACCCCATCTTAACATCCCAACATAATGAAATCCAGAGGCGCGCGGGACACTCGAATCGCATTATAGGCATCATTGAGAATGAACCCAACTCCTACTACATTACCTTGGGGGTCATCGCAAAGCAATAGGTTTCCGCCAGGCGGCATAGGACACGCAACACGGACGTACGAGGCTGGCGAAGATACAGGGCTGACAGCCCCATTCACAATACACGGTTAGCGATTATAAATGGACAATTAACATATTTGCAGTGGGGTACTTTGCAGAACCCCAGCGGTTTTAGAGTAAGATAATTTTGCTTTGACACCACATAACAAATTTAGAATTGTTTGTGAAGATTTCATGATTATGTGTTAATCCAATGGCGACGTATAAAATAGCGATATCGCATCCACCATCATCTGGTTTCCGCTCTCTTTTATCCTGTAAGTTTAGTAAGCACCGGATATCGTACGTCAGATACTCCCAGAGTTTTATACAGTTAACCAACGCGCTAGATATTAGATTAATCAAACAGTCTGCTATAAAATCCCAAGAATAAAGATCCAACTAGTTCTCCCACATACTAGATCATTTCTCACCCTTACTCTTCAGGCATAATGAAATGCCTTACCAGCACATATAGCTTCAAAGTGATTTGCAGAGCTTCAAGTGTGTAAATTGTTAATTTGGCGTAAACCCGTCGGCGTTACGTAAATAGATAATTGCTGTTAATGCCTAGATTAGCTTTGAAATTAAAAATATAATGTAGCGTGTTATAATGTCATGATGAATGATTTGATTGTAGTTAATATTATAATATCTTATGTTTTTTCTGTAGGTTCTCATCCATATCCGGGGTTCTCGTCAAGAGAAGTTATTGTCCAAATTCAAAAGGGATACCGACTTCCCAAACCCAAACATTGTAGTGACGAAATGTAAGTATAACATTCTGCCTTAATAGTGCTTAGTTTGTTACCGTTGTGTCAAATTTCACCAAGTTTAACCGCTGCTTCAGCGTTTACCTCGATCTTAACTCTCTTCACGTTTCTGAACATTTCAGAATTGTACATTTTCATGACCATATTTGGAATCAGCATGCAAAATTCATTAAAATGAGTACAAACAAGACAAGTATTGATTGGTTCAGCGATTCTTGAAATAAATGATAAAATAATTAGCTATCATATACTTTTTGAATTTTGACAATTGACCTCTCAGTTCTTGATATATAAGAATTTTACGAAACTACCTAATTTTTAATATATGTGACCGTACAGCACGAATGAGCCGTAAATGTCCTCAATTGTATTCTGAGTTACAGTGTAAAATGGGCATGAAGGTCATATTCATAGGTATTTCAATTTGGTGCTACGTGTATCTCATTAAATGAGATACACGTAGCACCAAATTGAGGTACCTATGAATACGACCTTCATGCCCATTTTACACTGTAACTCAGAATACAATTGAGGACATTTACGGCTCATTCGTGCTGTACGGTCACATATGTTGTTATGTTTGGTTTGGACACTTAAATACCCAAAAACATAAGTTTCCGACGATCCAGTTCTTTCAGGGACACCCTGTACAAACCTGTTAATAGCCATTGCCAAAGGCGAATGAAAAGGCCATTTCCTGGAAAGTTGGATGAAACCGTTTCCACCATCGAATAGTCATATCATTTCTGTATGATAAACATGTAAACTGGCAATCTCAGGGACAGGGAAAATGACTTCTTGGAATTAAAGCTATGAAGATAAATTGCTTAAAACTTAACGGGATCTGCAGAGCAATGAAAACTTAGAATACAAATTGCTTACGGGTTGAAGCAACTGTTTCGCTCGCGCATCTATACGGCGTCTTTAAGTAGGGATAACCGTCAAAATTTCATGTTGCCCCTATTGCTACAAAAGATTGTTTTCTGGATAGAACTCATCAATAGAAGTATTTTGGTGGTTAAATGGTCAAAATCGGTCAAAAACTTTTCGAATTATGAATTTTCAAAGTTTCCCATTCTGACCGGTCATTGGAACGAAATAAAATGACAAGGTCCAAAAATATCAATTGGGAGCAAAATTGGCATAAGCATATATTTACCTTTATATATTTCTTTATTTTAACATATATGCAAACATGAAACAAGCATATTGTGAAAGTATCAAAGGGTTTCTTATGAAATGGCACTTTACTAGTCAATGGCATAAATTATTTTTTCAAACCGAGGCATTGAAATCATGCATTTAGCAAACATTTGCCAAAAATCATCCAAGATGGCCGATATGGCACAAAATCAAAATTGCACTAAGTCCAGGTAAACTTTTTTTTTCACAACCAAAAATTTCGATGTTATTGGGTTTAATTTGACCAATTAGTAGGTGTATGCAAATTAAATCTTAAGTGTCATTGAAGGTCATTGACTCATTCACAACAATAGAGGTTATCCACTTCACTCATCATGCTCATGTGTGACTTCTAACAAAAGGTGCTGGTTGCCGTAGTATTCCTCATTCAAAACAATTCAATACATGACCTCGGAGTTACCTGCATGACTTTCGCGGGCTATTTTGAAACAGTTATGGTTGCACATTCAGGTACTTCTTTTGAAAGTTCTAAACAAGGTATACACCAATCCGAGAAGCGTTTACTGTATTTGGCCCTCTATTGACGGCAACACAGATGTACCAGAGCGGGAGATTTAATTCGTAATTCAATACTCATGATTGTGTATTGAATATCACTGTTGTGTACAATTCCCGGGTACAATACTATATAGCACAAAATAAATAATGGATGGAACCCCCGACCTCGGGACACCGCAGTTTTACATCGGGGACACCGCAGTAATGGCGAAGTCGGATAGGTGTATAGCCAGCAGCAAGTTGTAGATGGTATGGGCCTAAATATAAGAAAACGTTTAGGGTTGAAATCAGGTGAAAAATACATCAAATGAGCACGAAACTTCACATTTATGTTCAGAAAGGTGTCTTCTTAGCGTGATTCGAAAGGAGTATGGATTTTTCAAAGGGAAGCTGGTGGGTTAATTTGTAACTTGAGATCTACTTGTTCAATATTTTAACCTTTTTACAGAGGGTATGATAGAGGTATTACTGGCAAGTCTACCAAATTTCAGCTCAGTAGGCTACGTTTTTCACCTGAAATTATTGACATGAATATTTTGTGCCATTCTTGAGCAGTGCTGAACTCAGCCACTGGCAATTAAGCGCACTGTGGCGATGGACCAATTTTGACTCGTACTTACAGGAAAATGAAATAAGTTATGTTGCTGTAATTTGCAAGATAGTTACAAAATATAATTGGCATTAACTTCCAAAATTGTTACAGAAAAATATTGAAAAATAAAAGAATGAGATCAATTTAGAAATGTCTGTGCAAGCAGTGCACAGTTGAGCTCCCTGCATGTCTATGGGAGTGTTCTAATCAAGTTGATGGTTCATTGGTCATCCCTACTTTAAGCGCATGCGTGTGTACACCAGCGCTTTGAGCGAACGCTAGCGATTCGAGGCTACGTCCAATGCGCAATGACCTCACTGCCACACCAGGGTGAAACCTAGTATAGTTAAGTTACTTGTATTAAAAACGATCAGATAATGTTGTTCAATTCGATATTTTAAAGGTATGAAATGATGCAAAGCTGCTGGAGGACAAACCCAAATGACAGACCAACCTTTAAAACCTTACGTGATGAGCTGGAAAACATGCTTGGAAACGCCACGGTAAGCATACTGAAAAACACTATTATTGTCTTTATTCCTGCATACAAACGAATCCGAGATAAACTGTGAACCGTCCCGTTGCATTATAATGACTACAGCGGGCGGCTTTGATGACTACTTTGGTAGTGCAGAGCCGTTTTGACATGATCGCTACTCGCGCCCGGAGAATCGCTTATGGCATCTAACTGGTTATATAGCGGCGGTTTACAGTCATGTGGTATTTGTCAGTAAGTAGAAATCACAACTATTCCCAAGGTTGATCCATTTGCTTGTCACTTCAGTATATGGAGGTTTCATGTACGCCACGGATCACTAGCCCTAGAGGCACAACAACGATATTGGAGCACGTGAAAATGAAATATCACCTACAGAGTGCTAATATTCCTTACAAAGCATGGGTTTGAATAACGCGCAAAAGATTCACAGAGGATGATAATAGTTTGTTTGCCCTCCACCACACTTGACCGACTCTCAATGCAGGTCATTTTTATCAACCTTTTAATCTTTCGTTCAAGTGCCCTAATGGTTGATTTAAAGATTGTTGACCAAATCAACAGCCTCGTACCCAAGTTTATCGTATCAAAATGGAGATTTGGGTATGAGAAGAAATATCTTTTTTTTCGCATAAAGCAGGTGAAATTTTAGGCCCGAAATAAGTCCGTGTATATATGTTGTGAATAAAAAAGTAAAAATGCGGTTTTTTTTTTGCTTCTAATATCAAGACCTCTAGTACAATTTTTAAATTGTTAAAACTCAAAACTTAGGAATCATTTTGGTACAGGTCTGAATGTATAGTACAAAACACAATATTCTGAACATGCCTATTTAAAATATAGACGAATATTTTTACTGCAAATCCTTGTACCTAGAAATAAACGATTTCTGTCGAGCGGATCAAAAATCACAACGTTTTTCTTTGTTTTGTCTCTAGGGATACCTTATGATGACTGATTTTAATGAGGAAGCTTACGTTTATCTTGAGCCAAACCAAAGCAGCCAGAGCCATAGCGCATCTCAATCTGCCCGAGGTTCAGCACAAGATAACGCTGGGTATGAAAATGAACCAGAGCAACCAACACAATTAGTTACTAGAAACACTGACATGCGAGATTCTAGAAATACCGGCGAAAGTAAGGGTACAACCGCTACCATGGCGAAAAACAACAGTGTTGATACAGGGTTGAAAGAGGATGGCATATCACCATTGGGCTTCAAAACTGGTAGAGGCGACCCAAAACTTGTGGATGAAGGTCAAACGCAGAAAAAGCCACCGCTTCCTCGACAACCTTCAGCTTGGTTTTGAGCATCAAACGCTGTTACAAACAGCATCTGTTATAGTATTAATGGTTCCGCCATCGCAATCACGGATAATGTCGTATTAGACCGGACCTTTGCAATAGCGTCATGTTGAGGAACTTTGTCAATATTATCATCCATTAACAATATTTCTGGATTTATATTAAAATAAGTATAGCGCTAAATCTTAGTCTTCGAATTATTATAGTGCGTCAATATAGTGCGTGATTTCTGAAATCATGTTGGAAATATAATTTAGCAAACTCGTGTATATTAATTGATAGCGTCGTTTATGTTCACTTTTTACACATTTACACTTATCTTACATAATAGTAATATATATATACAAAGTAAATCAAAAGGGTTTACATAAATAATTGACCGTGTGTAAAACTTTGATGCAATGTAAATATATCAGCTTTTTTGAACTCTTACAGTAGTAAACTTGTATATTGACTTACTTTTCTGTAAAAAAACCCACAAAACAAAAACAAAAGAAAAAACAAAAAACAACAACAACGCCGACAGTATATCACTTCGTGTCACGTCGTGAGTATTTCACCTCAGGTCTGTAAAATACATGAAAACTTTAAGTAATAAAACAACTTTTTTCCCCTAACGACCCCCAATAACGCCTAGAAAAGTTTTTTGCATTCGAAAGGTATTAGTCATCAGCGCCATTATTCGTTATTCCTTTTTCTCCGATGACGGCACCAGCCAAAATATCTGTATTCTACAATTTAATGAACAGATTTCTATACACCCCGAGAGATGGGGTTTTTTACGACACGCAAAAGGCGGAATGCGGCCAAATTAATATTACCCCTCTGGAATATTGTATGATGGGACGTATGAAAAAGTCTATATTGATGTCGAATGCTTTCAAGAAGACCGTTTCAAGACATGGATCATTCAAAGTATGATCACATTTAAATTGCCCGTATGGATATAGCAGGCTTGAATTTTAGCCACGCCGAACAAGCAACATTCCATTTGCATTTGCACGAAATGTATGCTAATTGAACCTTTGTTCACGAATTATATAGCCTCACCCGAGTATAGTATAAAAGAACATATAAATATTATAGGCCTTCTTGAGCACTTCTTTCCCATAGCTTATTAAACAGGCCACATGTCACTGGTCAAAATGTCTAAAGTTAACGAAAACAGGTTACAAGTTTGGTTAAATTCTACAAAGTTGCTGATGCCAGTTGCCCAAAGATAGTTAATCTTGTACAAAGTTGCCCAATGTTACTCAAAGTTGCATAAAGTTATGCACGGTTGAGTCAGATTGGAGTCAAATTTGACATAGATTGTACACAGATTGCCTGTCTGCTTTAAAACGGCGATATCTTCCCCATGCAATGACATGTGGACTTTAAATGTCAGAGTTTTACTCTCTTTTCAAATTAAACAAATTAGCTCATGTATGAGTGTTCACAAAAATTGCCAGAAAATATCAAATTTTGAAGAAATTTAGATCTACCAAATCACTGATTGGCCCTTCAAAGTAAAGATCTGGCACCCATATGTCTCCCAATATCATTGTATCAGATTATAGTTGCATATGCCCTAGTTTGCTGCCAACGTCTTCCATCTCTTGTTGATGATGGCGACACTTTTGTTCAGATTGTTCTTGTTCTCGCTGGCGACGCCTTTGTTCTGCTTCTAGTTGGCGACGCTTTTTTTCTTCCTCTCGGTGGCGACGCTTTTGTTCCGATTCTCGTTGGCGACGTTGTCGCTGGCGACGATTTTGTTCTTCTCGCTGGAGACGTTTTTGTTCTTCTCGCTGGCGACGCTTTTGTTCTCCTTCTCTGGCTTTCTAGAATTTAAAAAAAATCAATTGTATAATCTTATAAACATCCTTTTTGGAATAATTTGACATGTCTTTCGCTCGCTCGCTCGGCTCAGCTCAGCTCAGAGAAGCTCAGAGAAGCCCAGAGAAGCTCAGAAGATCAGAGAAGCTCAGAAGATCAGAGAAGCTCAGAGGAGAGGAGAGGAGAGGAGAAGATCAGAGAAGCTCAGAGGAGAGGAGAGGAGAGGAGAGGAGCACATATAAGGTTTCTCTATTCAAAATTGGACCACCTAAACGAATGCGCGTCCTTTGAAAGTACTCTGGCTATTACCTTGCTAGAACGAAAAAGAATGTTGATCTTTTACTGAAAAACAAATGCACTTTGAATATGATTAAGTGCTTAAATTATTTAATCTCAATTTATTCATGGTTAGTTCTATTTATATATGGGGCATATCGGTGACTCACCTGTTCCTTTGCAGCTTTGCCATACTGTTTTCCTTTCTGCAATGAGACAAAACAAGCACATAAATACCGGTGGTCTTGATTTTGGCTTATTTTAGTTAAAATTCATACACCCCCATATAAAAGAAAAGACCTTAATCTTCTACACAGGGGGTGTAGACTTTCAATTGAGTGTCCCATTCAGTGTCCCATCTTTCACAGAATGTGTATAGATTTCAACTGGAATAACCCTATATTTGTGCCAGTGTGATAAGTGTGTTAGGATAAGGAATGAGAATATCAGACGCAGGCTGAATGAATAAACAAAGACCATTCTGGAAGTAGCCCAACCACAGAGGAGTAAGATAAAACAGAGCGCGTACCACCAGTCAAAGTCCCCGCCTCATCCGATAATGAGGGCCGATTCTTCCATGAAATGCGTCAGGGGAGACTGCTATGCAATTACCGCGTATTTTCACGGTCTATCGCGTAATCGCTAAAGCACGCAACGCTCTATTGCGTATACGCGAAGGAACGCAACGCTGGCGTGATTGTTAGACACGGCATGATCAAACAATCGGCCCTCATGAATATGCGAGAACTGGTAGCATACAATACACGGGGACTTTGACTGGTTGTACGCGCTCTGTTTCTTCCTCCTCTGTGAGCCCAACAGATCAAATGGTTTGGCCATGTTGTCCGTATTACCCAACAACCATCCCCCAAGCATACCAGAACAACTTCACTGTCCCGTGGCCACCAGATCGCCCGCCTTCCAGATGGAAATACCAAGTACAGTATACGTATGGATACTGTTAAATGCTGAATAGCAGGCCCATGCAGGAGTGGAGGACGATGACATGAAGACTTGGTGGAAGCAGAAGGGCCACACCGGCCCATGGACCTAAGACAAGCTTGTACCGTTCAACTGAAAAATGTTCATAGAGAAACTGAGAGACACAAACCATGGCTCATCATAAACTTTAAGTCCATCCTTTTTCGCGTTTTTCCGCTGCGTGAGACGTCATGTTCGTGGCTTTGTTTGCTTCATGGGCGTCTTCGGTCGGCTGCGGCAGACTTTGGCGGAAAATTAGTATTTCTTGTGGGCGTTTTTTTCATTGTGACAGCCACCGCCGCCACGAACACAACCACCATTGCCATTGTTTTTGATATCATCCTTGCCATTAGTACTATCACCATAATATTATGCTTTATTTGTTTATTTACATATTGTAATATTGTTATTGAAAAATACCTTTCCCGAGCTGTTATTTTGCCTGACTTCATCCTGCCGTCCTGAATGATCGCAATTATGTTGCCAACCGCCACCTTCTTCAGAATGTCGATGCCAACTTTCATGAGAAGACGAAGAATTAGACTGAAAATGACGTGTGTGTTGAGTAGCCTCATCATCATCTGCCCGAAATCTACCGCTTCTTGCCCATGGAGGAAGATCACGATCACTGCGATTCCGCCATCTTTGTTGACGTCTGTTTCTTTCGGTTTCCTGTTCTTCGTGATATCTACTAGACATGAATCCTGAATTGAAAAACATACACTCTAAAAATTAGCCCCTCACAAATCTATTCAAATTTGACAAGTATGACTATTCGGTGGGGGATGTAACGTATATATTTCTCTTCAAAATTAACAGATTTTTCTTCAAAATGATTTAGATTTTCTTATCAAAACGACAAGAAACTTTTGATAAGATTGCTTTGTCATTTAAAAAATGGATAGGTTCTTGTCATAAATAAATAGGTTCTTATCAGAAATGACCAACAAATGAAATTGTAATAGTTTGTCTTCTCCGAATGGGACGAAACAGAACCTTTTTTAAAGATTGAAATAGATAATCTTTTCAAATAATGATTATTCAATTTAAGTAGTTACTTGTCAAAATAAAACAGAAACTATTCATTTTGATAAGATTGTCGGTTCAAAGTGATACTATACCTAATCGAATTGAACAGTATATCTCATCAAAACAAATTGTTATGGGATCAATTAATGACTAGGGATTCTTTTCAGAAAAAAAAAGTTGAAATTAGAGAGTAAAACTACCGGGGTATGTAACAGAGCACCATTTCCAACAATTTTATCCAACAATAATTTTCTTCCGTGCAAGAGATATCTTATTTTCAAAGAACTAATTACGCTACCTCTTCCTTAGATAATGTTTGCAATTTCTCTTCACAACTTGATTTCTCTTGAGGCTTTCTATCTACCGATGACCACATAAAAGGTTGTTATACTGCCATAGACAGTAAATGAATCAGAATGGGTCAATGTGTTACCAAGATAACCGTGTGCATTATAGTCCATATAGGGAACGATCTTCGGCTGCTGCATTTTGTAATTTAGCTGTATTTGCCTCACTTAGGCACAACGTCTAATTTGGTCCTATATCGCTATCGGTGTTCCGATAGATACCAGTGGCTCTTTCTATCGTACTATGAACATTTCGTCGGTCGCAGCACATAGTGGCGTAGAGTGATTTTCCAAATTTTCCGTTTCACATAGTGGCGTATAGGATTAGAGGTGGCTATGATCATATAATAATTATTCCTTTTTAACTTTTAAAGATACAGTTAAATAATTTGAACCTTAAACTTCAATTTCAAATGGAATCGGACCACTGATGGATAACAGTGGAGAAGTATCGACACTGTTACTAGTAGCACATCGTTCAAAAACGTTTTGCTCGGAAACATATTTTGTCCTTCACGTACGCCACTATGTGTTGCGACCGACGATTTGTACAATGTCTTCTTTTTTATTATTTAAGGTTACACAAAGAGACGTATAAAAAACGTATAAAAGACGTATAAAGTTGTTCTCTAAAACAGAGTTTTCTCAGTAATCAAATATCGCAGCGAGTGAAATGTTGGTGCATTGGATGTAGCTTAACATTTTTGTGTGTGTTATATACAAATTATTAGAATAAATTTGAAAATCCTTCGTTTAAAGCATTTTTACCCACCATGTTCACAAGATCAAAAACACGTTCCATGAGGTTTTTTTCAAATGTGCGCTCCGTATAAATCCACACCGAGCGATTGTTTTCTTCTTTTTCGTATTGTATTAAAAATCGATCAAAGAAATAATGTTGCCATGGGGAAGAACCAAATACAGTACCGATTAAATTTTAAAAGCCTGTTTTGGGGGAAAATTTTGGAGAATTTGCTTGAGAAAAAGCTGGTTTGTGAAATTATCGATATCTTGATTACGAGACGTTAATTTAGACATCTGAATACCTACATTATTTCTCAACATTCTGCCAATTGCTATTCCATTTGATTTTCACTCCAAATTGAAGCTAGTTTTGCAAAAAACGAGGTTTTCCTCCATCAGTTCGTTCAAAATTTCAGCGCCGACATGCGTGTTTATTCTAAGAGCCATAATGCGGACGCGATTGTAATCATGTAATTGCATAAAATATCATCCGCTTTGAGAACAGTCAATTGCGTAAGCTGATCTATGGCCGAGTGGATAGAGCGTTGGACTAGGAATCTAATATGAACTATTCTTGTGGGTTCGAGTCTCCGTGTGGCTGAATTTTCTTTTTTTTCTTTTCTCATTTTTACTTCCTTTCTTTCCTCTTTTCTTTCTCCCTTTCTTTTTCATTTCTTTTTTTTTTTCATTTCTTTCTTTCTTTCTTTCTTTCTTTTCGTTCATTTTCTTTTCTCTCTTTCTTTCTCTTTTCACTATTTCTTTATTCTTTCTTGTTCCTTTCTTTTTAGTTTTATTTGATTGATTCGCTGAGTGCAGTGAATCGTGATTGATTGTTTTTCACTTTATATAATTCAGAAATTTGTAGGCCTGCTAAGTCAGTCTTGTTGATTTTCATCCCAAATTCGATTTACAAATAGGAATTGCTTTTTGATATTGTTGTTGTTGCCTACCCTTACATTGTAATCAGGGGAATAGCAGCATTGATTTCATCAAAGACATCAAGGCTATAAATTCAAAATCAACACATTTTCCAGGGCGTAGCTTGACGAAGTGCCCCCAATCAATTTTAAAATTTATAAAATCCTTGTGAAAATTGCCGAAAACGGCTTGTGCCACCCCCCGGCATCCGAGCTCCGGGCACGAGCTAAGCCAAGTTTCATAGCCTTTTCATGTCTTGACCGTGGATCGATATTCTATTGTAAGTAGGCCTACGTCCCGGTACGCTTGTTCATTTTCTGCATGGCTGTTTCTGTTATGAACTTACGCCCTCTGAAATCAAGCGCATGAAAACTCTCGGCTAACCTTAAATGAACAATGATATCACAATGCAAATGCTATTTATTTTGATTGATACAATTTATTACATCACAGGATATGATAGGGTCATCAGCACTAATCTGGGCACTGATAGGCCCAAATTCGACGCGGTGCCTTACCAGAAACGTGAGGCATGATACAGGTACTGTTTATTAAATCAGTTATTGCAATCATATTTGGCTGAAAATGGCGGTAGAATATAGGGTACAATTACCAAATAGGGTGCAACTTTGCTAGGCTTGAGTCCAGTCCTCGTTAACGAAGTTTAGGATTAAGGTTTAGGGTTGGGGTAGGCCAGTCTTGTAATAAGACTAGCAGAGTTGCACCCTATTCAGTAATCGCTACTACGATCGATTGTATTTATTTATTGGCCCATTTACATCTCTAGATTAAAATATACTTATAAAATATATGGTAGCTCACAATAACACAATTTACACGAAATGTTTAAATAAGAATTGCAGAGACTTACTACGCATGTGTATTTCACGAAACATTCGTTGAAACATCATCTGTAAGTGCAACAAAAATGAAACGTCAGTTCCTCAGTAAAAGGGAGAAGGTATAATAATAGTTTCAAAATAGGCATATTATGAGGGTTCTGGGTGTGTTTTTTTTTTGGGGGAGGGGGAGACGCCCTCTATATACTTGATTTAAACAGCGAGCTACAATAACATTTACAGGTGCATGCGACTCCATGTACCGGCGGCGATGTCAAAAACCCTCCGAAGGCCTGGGCACTCTCATGACTCATTTTCTGGGTTCTTAATTGAATTGATACCGATAAAAGCAGGCAACATTATTGCAGTTAGATGCGTCCTCACACCAGGGATTGAACCACGCCCTGTTACACCAAAATCAAGTATACCATAACCACTGCACCATGGCATCCACTTGTTTCAAAAAAAAAATTTTAATTCAAAAATTTCAAATTTTCATGACCATATTTGGAATCAGCATGAAAAATGCATTAAAATGAGTACAAACAAGCCTAGTATTGGTTCAGTAGTTCTTAAGATAGCTCTTGATATTTTGAGAAAATATTTCAAAATTTGAACTTTTTCCGTTGAAACGCATGACTAGCATGCAGAGCATTAAGTGTTACATAATAATATTTACCTCCTGAGCAAACATAGCAAATAATGGATGACCAAAGAACAAAAACGACTCATCATCATCATCATCATCATCAGTTGCAAAGAAGAACGGATGCATTCCAAACGGGAAATGGTCCTCCCCGTCTTCTGATGCATCCCTGGTTTCGGCTGAAAATAGACGTTACAGTGGTTTAGGCGCAAGTTGAAAATTACGAAATATGACAATGACGAAGGAGCGAAATGAACAGGAGCGGTAGAAGGAGAATAATAAATTTGGGCTATTCAAGTTGAAATAACCCCTATGTGAAACATGACCTTAAATCTCCCACACAGGGGGTGTAGATTTCAAATGGAGTCACTGATTCAGGTAACCCAATTTGAATTTCACACTAACTGTATGTGGGATTAAGGGTAAATTCTTACATAGGGGGTGTATGTATTTCAACTGGAATAGTCCGGTACCTTCTGTCTTAGGCAAAGTTTACATTTTAATTTCGCAACATCTGTGTTGTTTTGTTTTTGTTTTCTACATAGAAAACGTTCTATATTATGTTTTCATGACATTTATATAACCCGACAATATTGAATGTTATTTAACGTTTAGACCAAAACCAAAACACGTATAACACATTATAACGTATACAAACATCTTTGTGTTTGTTCGGATGCGTGTTCTCCGTCTTATATGACAACCTTTTTACAGGCTTGTAACATGAGGTAGGGGCTCATATTCAAGGAGCATTATCTACTGGCGATTTATCCAATATGCTGTAAGAGAACACCTACCCTTTACATGATTTGCATTCTTAAATGTGGTTCTTAACTCCTCAATGCAATAACTGACTATTGGCTCAAGAAAAGGGACTGCTACAGTGAAAATATCTTACATTTGATGTTGGTGTTGTATACAGCATCATTATGCCACATATTGGGAAAATCCATGTTTGTGTTTTATGAAAAGTAAATAAGTATCCATGATTTTTATTGCATTATATAAATGACCTATGTACAGAGGTTCTCTCCTGTAATGAACAATTTGAGAAAGATTGAGGAACTCCTACAATGACGTCACAAAGTAGAGGGATATTTCACTTTTTTGCAAAAGTTGTAAAATGTGAAATATGGGCCCACACCCCTGTTCATAAATGGAACATACCAATATAAACATTTGTTGTTTTATATTTTTTCATAAAGACGACGGATGAAAGATGGTGTGTAGAAAAATTTACTTTTATAGATGCTTGTCTTAGGTGCCAAAATTTGTTCAAAAATGGTATAAAACGGCATTTTACAAGTCGGGGAAATACGTGTTAGGGGCATATTTTAGGGGGTCCCATATTTCCCAGGAGGGGCATAGCAGATTTTTTTTTATACTGATTATTATGAACACTTATCCAAACCTATTAAATTGTCAAAATATGGTTGAAATTTGCTGACCCCCATCTTCCACCTTTTTCCCATGGCATCTGTATTTCTCAGAAAATATCTCTTAAAACGTTTAGACCAAAACCAAAACACGTATAACACATTATAACGTATACAAACATCTTTGTGTTTGTTCGGATGCGTGTTCTCCGTCTTATATGACAACCTTTTTACAGGGTCCTACAGGGCCGGTCCTTTGAACCGTAATTGGAATTTAACTTTTGTGCCGGGCTTTTGTGCATCAGCTAGGATCCCATGTGACCCTTGCGCAACCTTTGACCCAGAACTGGTTACGTATCATGTCATGTGTCGTCATGGACAATGATGCTTGAGACCAAGTTTGATATAAAATTGGTTCGATTGAGCCCGATTGTTTAGTGGTCGAGCTATGAGTTTAAAAATATCGGACGAGACGTCCAATGTTTTACATTATTATGTTTTGATGAATCCAAGTATGTGAAAATATTGGATCCAAAACACAATGATAAAATTGGATGCTTTACGCCCAATATTTATTAGTCTCGCTATGAGTTTTGAAATATTGGACTCGATTACGTCTCGTCCAATATTTTAAAACTCCTACATGTAGCTCGACCAATAAATATGGGCTCAATCGATCCAATTTTATATCAAATCATAGCGAGACGAATAAATATTGGGCGTAAACCATCCAATTTTATCACTATTATGTTTTGGATCCAATATTTTCACACACTTGGATTCATCAAAACATAATAATGGACAAAATTGGCCTCAGCATGAAGGAGCAGTGGACATGTTGCCAGAAGGAGAAAGAAAGAAACAGTTGGATTGCAAGATGTATATCTTACAGTTTGCAAGTATCCTGTAAGCGTTGTTTATTTCTTGGAATTTTCGAGTAGCCTCTGGATCGTTGTTGTTTTTATCTGGGTGATGTGTCAGAGCCAAACGGCGATAAGCTTGCTGGATCTCTTCTGAATAATAATAATAATAATAATAATAATAATAATAATAATAATGATAATGATAATAAATGATAATGATAATGATAATGATAATGATGATAATAATAATAATAATAATAATAACACTAATAATAATAATAATAATAATAATAATAATAATAATAATAATAATAATAATAATAATAATAATAATAATAGCACTAATTAAGTACCCACTCTCTCCATTCATGCCTGACAGAAATGACATCACAGCCAGTTCCGATCGAGGTAACGCCTGGCTTGTGTATACTCTACCGTAGCCTCTGGGCACCATGGGAGAGCATTGTTTCAGGATAAATAAGACGAAAAACAAAATATGCACCTACTCCACAGGCCTTGCCGTCTAGATTTTAAAGGCGAGTGGTTAATCACTCGCTATCATGATGCTAGGCGAGTGGTCGAATTTTCACAAATATGACTTATTTGGGTATAATCAAATAGAGCTTCGGTCGTAAAACAGTATGTCTTCGCGCTAAAATTGTTGACTTTCTTCGCTTGGAGGGGGCATAGAATTGATTAATTGCTGAATTGGTCGATTAGATGGCTGATGTTGGGAGAATTGCAGCGAGTGATATTTAGTGTCTTTGGCGAGTGGCAAATCGCTCACTAGAAATCGAGTGTTGGCGAGCGGTGGCGAGCTCGCCTCAAACGGCAAGGCCTGACTCCAAATTCCAGACAAATAACAGCTATAATTAAATCAAATCTCAATATTTTTGTGCAAATTGAGGAAAAATAGCCCCAAACATGTCATTGTGCATATTTGCTTATAATTGCCTGACGATGTGCGTAAGCAATTTACCAAATTCAGGACATCAATATAAAAGGTCAGCATTTTCAATTGATCGTCGGTTTTTCATCCCAGCTACATACACTTTAAGTACATTAGATTTATAAAGTTTACTTCGAGGACTGTTAAATATCAAAAATTAAAATATCCAATTTTAATAATTTGTCATAAAATTTGTATTTTATCGCAAATTTAAAAAATGAAAATTATTTGATATCACAAGGACATTCCTCGATTTCAAAATGCAATTCGATATGCCTGATGTCCTCCCAGGTTCCACAAAAAATACGTGAAAACGTCGCTATCTGAACCCTTAAGATCGTCCAATTTGTATTTTCTGTCTGTTGACCGACAGAAATTACCACAAAGTGTGTCAATGTTAGGGACCGTTCACAAACACTTGTAAGGGGGGAGGGGCCGATTAAAAAAAAATTCATCGCGAAAATGTTTCGGCCCCCCCCTTTACAGACCTCAACAATTTTAGGGCCCCCCTTTGACATCACAATTATCGGTCAACCCCATAGAAAAGCATATAAACTTAATTTTTCCAGGAAAATTTGTGGTCATTTTTTTCAGCCCTCCCCCTTAGGAGGGTCAACAATTTCCAGCCCCCCCCTTTGCATCAGGCCCCTTACAAGTGTTTGTGAACGGTCCCTAATATATTCAATTATGCATAACTCACAATGTCCGAATCAACCGAATGTTTTTGGAAATAAGCTTTTTTCGTGGGTATATTTATATTGAACCCCATTATTATACCGTTTAAAGAGAATGCAAGAATCATACAATGTCCCTTTAATGGTCCATTCAGTGATCCCAGCGAAAGTGTAAAATATTTTATTGTGTATAAATTTCTTAAAAGTGAAGAAGTGAATGAAAAAATGGGCAAAAAACGAGGAAAACGGGAGTGTTAACACAATTCTATCCACATGTTTAGATAATTTCTCTACTTAAGGCCGTATGAAATTAATGTTTTGGTTCTCGTCCAGAGAATTTTCATAAAATTTTCAATGTAAAATAATTATTATTAGCATTGTTAGTAGTTTTCGGTCTTTTCCAACAGTCCTCCATGAAAGGAGGAGGCCTTTTTTAATGTGAGTCTTGGAAGTGATCCATGTTCTAAAAAGAAAAAAAAAAAATAAAGGTTTGTCTCAAAGCTCACGAGTGGTTTGAAAACAAATGCGAAATGCGATTTTTTATTATTATTATTCCTGACTTTTTTTTAGTATTTTGAGAAAAAAATCAGATTTTCACCGAATTTTTCCGGAAAAATTCTAAAAAAGAAGAATTTTGAAATAAAAAAATTCCGCATTTCTTTTTTTTTTTCAAATCTCGCGATTTTACAAATGCGGACGCGAGCTTTAAGACAAACTCTTTTTTTTTTATTAATAAACTTATTTATCTGTATAAAGTTTTCCTAAAATATTCCAAAGTCTAAAAGATTTTGAAACATCTTAAAAAATTGAGGAGGGGACAAGAACCAAAACGTTAATTTTAATATACGGCCTAAGTAGAGATATTACGATTTCATGTAAAACGTCCTATTTTGTCTTTAATATAGCGATTGCGCGAAAGGTCATTACTTCAAATCGTCCTCCAGAAGACATGCAAATGCATGGAGTATAAAGGAATCAATACCACTTTAACAGGTGATTGGTATTGTACTCCATGGATTTGCATGTCTTCTGGAGGACGATTTGATCTAACGACCTTCCGTGCAACCGCCCTATACATGGCTTTTGGCTATGTACATCCATGGTAGGTACTATAATACCTACCATGGTACAATACATCTATGCTACGAACAAAGGTGAAAAAAAAACGAAGAAATTTTGAAGATTTTCTGAACGAGAAAATCGCTGAATAGGCTCGTAGCGTTAATACAAAATTTAAGTTGTTAAATGTTCGTACTTTATATGAACAATTATGTAAAAAAAAAACTTGTTAGTTTAATATTAGGTTTACTAAATATTGATGAATTAACATAATTATATATTTTATGTTAAAGCATAATTCTGTATTTTGAAGCGACTGAAGGTAAATACCGGGGGTAAATATTGACTTTGTCTACCGGCATGTACGATTTTTGAGTGCAAACAAACATGTACACTATGATAGTTAAAATAGGTTACAGGCCTACCTTCTGATGCACCCGGTGATAGTCCTAGCACTTGAAAACAACGATTTTGTTCACTTGAACTGTGTCTACTGGAAAAGCTGGCCATTATGAACTCTTTTCTTGATAGTTAAATAATGTATGACATGAATAGCCTACACATAGACAGAGGCGGTTGTTGTTGTTGTGAAAATATTGCGCATACTTATTGCGTTATAATGGTATCACCGGATGGAACAATTTGTATGCATAGTGTAATGTTGATTGATTGCGCTTGCGCAGTACATAAATTAGTATTTCCCGTATTTGGGGATTCCCCATGTGGTCGAAGTTCATATGACGTAGATGGTGGATAATTGCAATAGCAGATAAACATAATACCTACGTAATTATGCGCATATGCGCAATTAAAGAACCGGGGAATTTAAATTAATTACCAACCCAGAGGTTTGAGCTTTAAACGCAGTAAACACAGGCTAAATGGGTGTAATTCCATAGCTTTAAGGTTATACAAAGAAACGTATAAAAAACATATAAAAGACGTATAAAGTTGTTCTCTAAAACAGAGTTTTCTCAGTAATCAAATATCGCAGCAAGTGAAATGTTGGTGCATTGGATGTAGCTTAACATTTTTCTTGTGTGTTTATACAAATTTTTAGAATAAATTTGAAAATCCTTCGTTTAAAGCCGTTTTACGCACCATGTTCACAAGATCAAAAACGCGTTCCATGACGTTTTTTTCAAATGTGCGCCTCGTATAAAACCACGCCGAGTGATTGTTTTCTTCTTTTTTGCATTGTACTACAAATCGAATAAAGAAATAATGTTGCCATGGGGAAGAACCAAATACAGTACCGATTAAATTTTAAAAGCCCGTTTTTGGGGAACATTTTCGAGAATCTTGCCTGAGAAAAAACTGTTTTGTGAAATTATCGATATCTTGATTACGGGACGTTAATTTAGACATCTGAATACCTACATTATTTCTCAACATTCTGCCAATTGCTATCCCATTTGATTTTCACTCCAAATTGAAGCTAGTATGGCAAAAAACGAGGTTTTTCCTCCATCAGTTCGTTCAAAATTTCAGCGCCGACATGCTTGTTTATTCTAAGAGCCATTGTGCGGACGCGATTGTAATCAAGTAATTGCGTCATATTAAAGTTATATATCCGCTTCGAGAACAAGCATTTGCGTAAGTTGATGTATAGCCGAGTGGATAGAGCGTTAGACTGGGAATGTGTTGTGAACTTTTTTTGTGAGTTCGAGTCCCCGTGAGGCTGAATTTCCTTTTTATTTCTCTTTTCTCATTTTTACTTCCTTTCTTTCCTCTTTTCTTTCTCCTTATCTTTTTTTTCCATTTCTTTCTTTCTTTCTTTTTCGTTCTTTTTCTTTCTCTCTCTCTCTCTTTCTCTCTCTCTTTCTTTCTTTTTCACTATTTCTTTATTCTTTCTTGCTCCTTTCTTTTTAGTTTTATTTGATTGATTCGCTGACTGCAGTGAATCATGATTGATTGTTGTTCACTTTATATAATTCAGAAATGTGTAGGCCTGCTAAAGTCTGTCTCGTTGTTCTTCCCAAATTCGATTTGCAAATTGCTTTTTGATATTGTTGTTGATGTTATTGTTGTACCCTATTACATTGTAATCAGGGGAATAGCAGCATTGATTTATTTCATCAAAGATATGAAGGCTATAAATTCAAAATCAACACATTTTCCAGGGCGTAGCTTGACGAAGTGCCCCCAATCAATTTTAAATTTTTTAAAATCCTTATGAAAATTGCCGAAAACGGCTTGTGCCCCCCCCCGGCATCCGACCCGGCATGCCGCCCTCATGCCCCCCCCCCCCCCCCCCCCACCCCCACACCGACTCACGAGCTCCGGGCACGAGCTAAGTTTCATGTCTTGACCGTGGATCGATATTCTATTGTAAGTAAGTAGGCCTACATCCCAGTGTACACGCTTGTTCATTTTCTGCATGGCTGTTTCTGTTATGAACTTACACCCCTTTGATATCAAGCGCATGAAAAACTCTCGGCTAACCTTAAACGCTCTTTAGAAGAATCTCGATAGTGTCAAACTGACGGGGTTGCTGTTATTTTCTTTTGAAAGGTACGCGGGGGTCATGAATATTTCTGACGCGATGTGACCAGAGTACATTAATTTGTCGGTATCCGTAATTATCCCCGTTTTCTTTCTTTGTTTAAAGACATATTAGTGATTTGCTCCATGAGCGACGCGTCGCCCTTAATTTTATGATAGTTAAAACAAGTTAGGCTACAGGCCTACCTTCTGATACACCCGGTGATAGTCCTAGCACTTGAAAACAACGATTTTGTTCACTTGAACTGTGTCTACTGGAAACTTTTCTTTACTTACTCAACTCTTTTCTTGATAATCTTAAAAAATGTATGGCATGAATAGCCTACACATAGACAGAGGCGGTTGTTGTTGCTCAAATCCAGAGTTTTTCGGAACTAGAGATAGATGCCGTTGGTGGCGTCTGGCCAGATGAAGGGGGCTATACCCGGCTACCTGTACATGTATAGACCCGTGACGTCACGCAGACGTCACGGGTCTATTAGATCTGTCGATTAAATGCAATTTTTTGGCCCAGATCTATGTTGTTTCGTATATTAATCAACGTTTCCAACCCTTTTGAAACCATTCTAATGCATTCCATGCGCTACAATGTCAAAATTGTGGCTACATCATAGATATCTCGGGCATCTCAGAGCATTACCTGGTTTTTCCATATGAAAGTAATTAAGGTGTTCCATCAAAGCTTTCGTCGTGTACTGCCACCTAGCGGTGGTTCCGGGAACGTTGCGTCAAGACAATACATGGATATGAACATCGATCAACGTAAATGGTTAAATACATGTACCACTAATTATGTATTACACACGGGTTTCAATGGGAAAATGGCTAATTTCGGGTGGAATTTTCTGATATTCAGAACTCTCACAGTTAAATGCCACTAATATCAGGTGAAACTATATGATTTATATGCCAAATGATCAAAAACTCAACATAGGTTGACCTGAGACTTTTCTTGTTTTAACGCACTGAACCGCAAACACCTTAAAATGGCAGTGCGCCCTCGAAGCTGAAAGTTACAATATTGTAGGGCGAATATTTACTAAAAACCGAAGCCGTGCGTATGAATTTTGGTACTATTACAACAAAAATGTCATATAATTATGAAAATTGACCATTTTGAAGCATCAAACCCTAAAAAGTACTTTTATGGCTATATAACTGGATCAATTTCAGCGATTTTAATGCAGTCTTTTCATGCAAACAAATACTACTCGTCGTATTTCCATGTATCGCCCATGCCTATTAGTGGTATGTAACCAAACGATTCCAATTTACCATCAAAATGGTCGTACTTCCATTTTTTATGTGTTAATGATCCATTGTCGATGCGATGAACAGCTGCCCTGCCAATTTAGGCAATGATGCATTCCAACAGCGATAATAAGAGTAAATATCACAAACACTATGATTATTCATCATTTTGTGACCAACAATATCAAAATACAGACTACTATTGCAAGAGAAAGAGAGATACCAAAGTGTCCGCGATGTTTTATAGCAACCAGTAAACATGCATACGTGGCATGCTGTAATTTGTTTTATATGCTTTTCTATGCTTCTTTGTATTTTGCATCTTAACATGGCTCTGACTAACTCAATGGCATCTCTGATGCTCCTTTGCATGTCCATTTTGATTCTTTTACACCCAATTTCAGCAAGTAATTATCATGACAACTACGCAAAAGTTTTGATATTAGGCGCAGGTGCATCAGGACTAGAAGCAGCTAAATATTTGCTTGACAAAGGAATGCGTGATTTTATCGTCATCGAGGGTGCCGATTACGTTGGTGGACGAGTACATAGCGTTCCTTTTGGAGGAGTTACGGTAGAACTGGGTGCTAACTGGGCACATCCAGGAGGAACTGATATCGTGAAGCAAGTACATGATATTAAATTGGACACTTATCACACTAATTGGAATAACAGGATCGTGAGAAACATCACTGGACATGATGTTACAGACGAGTTTGATTCTAACTGGGACAGACTTGAAGATGCTATAAATGTAACGAGAACAATTGGTAAAGATATTTTAGATAACCACAAACCAGACATGTCTCAGAGAGCCGCATTGCGACTTGGTGATTGGGTGCCAAAAACACCGATTGATTCCGTAGTCGAATGGTTTGAATATGATTTCCAATGGACTGATCCTCCGTCCGTAACATCACTTCAATCTACCACACTGCTACCTGCTGATGAAAGTGACGAATGGTTTGTGAAAGATCCAAGAGGATACGAATACATATTTAATGACATTATCGAATCTATCCGCAAAGATCCATACCTGAGTCCCATTCGGCTCAATAAAATTGTAGTATCTGTTGATCAGTCTTCCAAAGATATTGTCATTGTAACTTGTGACGACGGGACTGAGTTTACTGGAGATTATGTGTTGGTAACCTTTGGGCTTGGTGTATTGCAAGCAGGATCGGTGAAATTTCTTCCAGCTCTTCCATATTGGAAAACTAAAGCACTATTTCAGTTTAGGATCGGTTCTTTCACGAAGATCTTCCTTAAATGGTCAACTAAGTTTTGGGATGATAAAGAATGGATCGTACATGTTAATGACCGACGCGGATATTATCCAATTTTCTTAAACCTTGAAGCACAAGGTCTGTTTCCGAATGGCACTAAAGCACATCTCTTCCCGAGTGGCACTAATACGTTGGTCGCATTTGTTGTCGGTGACGAATCTCGACGTATCGAGAGTCAACCAGATTGGAAAACTAAAGCCGAAGTAGAACAGGTTCTTCGCGACTTGTATGGCGCAAAAACAGTTCCCGAAGCTGATGAAATGCTGATCACCGGATGGAATCGCAAGTCTCTTCATCGCGGTGCATTCTCGAATTGGCCAGTGGAAGTTTCGCAGGATTGCTTCAAAAAGATTCAAGCCAGAGTTGACCGACTATTTTTCGCTGGTGAACACACTGACGAGGTGTTTAATGGGTATATTCTTGGTGCTCAGCTTAGTGGGAAACGTGAGGCAGGAAAGATATATCAATGCGTCGTAGATGAAGTTTGTCTTGATCCACTTTATCCAGGAGTTGACCCCAACACGGCTTCCAAGACTAATCCTAGGGCTCTGCCGTTGATGGCGTTGATTATAATCGCGGGTGTCCTCTTAATATTAAAGGCTTCACATACACATAATTTCATGTTTAAAGTGATTTTGGCTGCCTCGAGGATTGTGATTCTATCAGCAGCTGTATACCTACCAAAGAGTTTTGACTTCTCTTTAGGTTCCTCAAGGAAGTCATGACAAAAGTGTGCTATCTAGTAGACCTTTTTCTCCATCGGTATAGGGATAATTTTCCTCCTCGGATATGGGGAGTGTTTTCCACTGGTATGTGGAGAATTCTCTCCTCTCTACTATGGGGACCTCGCCTTGGTAGCGTTCCTGGCGAAATAAGGGGAACTCTTCGCTTATGTACGCAACTGCATGGGCTTCCAGGTAATTTTTTGTAAAGTCCGGTCGGGTTTCACTTCCAGCGAAAAAAGTTGTCCATATATCATTAGTAATTGGCTGATTCCAAAGAATTTGTCAAATACAATGCTTGAATAAATTATATCATCCTTTTGTATGCATGACACGGTTGTTTGATGTGATCATTTATTAAAATTTCAAACAAAAGATTATATAATGTTCAAGTTAAGACCTGGACAATACTAACAATTAACTTCATCACACTAATATGTACATATATTTCCTGCTCTTTTTTAACATAGATTTTCATTTATTTTTCAACTTATTTATCATTTTCTGCTTTTTTTGTGGTATTTTTATTCTATAAACTGTATATTTGTGTCCAAATTGAGGGCGCTATTTACATATGTTTTTAATTTAATTTAGGCAAATAATATAAGCTATTCCTAAAATTTCATGATAAAAAGGATTTTTGAAATTTTTTTCTGATGTTCTTACGCCATTATACCAGTGTCTACCCCTTATAAAGATGTAAACACGTTGTAAGATAAATAGCGCCATCAGTGTTCATCTTTTCTTTAAAATGACGTAGTTTATATGCTATCAAACAACCGTGATGACAAGAGGCAAAATGTTGTGAGCCCATTTTCAGTGTAGGGGATAAGTGCTCATTGTGTTTTTGCATTATTATCTACGTAAATAACCTTGTTATTATGATCTAAGTAACTGTATCCTTATAGAGATGTTAATGCTCGGCATTCCTGGAACCTTTCAATTTCAAGCGTTATACAAGACGAAAAAGGCACGAAGCAGGGCTACACCACTAGTGGTCAATATAACCATAGAAATATAAAATATAAGTATTAATTTCATTGTAACTGCAATCGTAAATTCAAAAGTTATATTCTCATATATTATGAAATTATGATGTGATAAACGAAACGTTAATTTTTTCATATGTTTTTAAAAGCAATTGATTACAATTTAAGTAACCGTAAAATAATAAAAGCTTAGGAAGTTTTATTTCACTGTAATGCTTGCACGTGCAAACGGAAATTATCATAATAGTATTTATAAATTGATAACTAAGCATTCGACTTTCAAATGGTTAACTAATAATTGATTAAAAGCTTTATGATAAACCAATGAATTGTTTAAAGGTTTGTGAGTGATCAAGCAATTCCTCACTTTTATTATGATGCTAATTTGGGGAATTAGTCCAAGAGAAAAGCAGAGCGAGGATTGGAGTCCCAAGGAATGAGGGATAATGAACGGGAAAGGGAATGACTAACACGAAATGAACCCAATGAAACAGGGATATGTTTTAGAGATTTATTGTGAATTTACACCATCAGACAAACTGATCAAAATAACATAATGTATGTGTTATTATAAAGTCTTACCAGAGCATAGTAAGTATAATTGTATATAATTCACGTGCAAGACATGATGACTAAACATTGGAGATGAGCCTGGTTCGTCCGTGCCGGTTGCAGGGTTAACAAGGATTTATCAAAGCACGGACAATATCTCACTCCACGGCGTTCAATTGATGCGCGGGGACAAAACCACGTTCACTTGATGAACGGACTTAAGGCACAATGATCACAAGGCACAATGATCAATATTCAATTATGCAAATAAATTATCGTCACAACACTTTTTTTGATATGTAAGTGCCTTCTTCCCACTTGTAAGCCGTCTGTTTAATACTCCCTCCAGTCCTCCACTGGCATTCGTCTTCATGTTCCGAAGACCCGCACTCGTACTGTCGATAGGGCTTTTTCAACCTCTGCTCCTCTCCTGGAACAGTCGCTAACCAGAGGCATTATCACCATGACGTCTTCCAAAAAATTCTGAAAAGTTGCCTCTTCCCCAATCAGCTGGTGGTCCCTCTTCTGCTCTTTTCCTCTCTTTCTTTCTCTTGACAGTTAACTTTGGTTACATTTATAAATGCGCTTTTATAAATACGCACGTGACCACCTCCACGCTGTCATAACAGCTTATAGACAGTAAGTCTCGAAGTGACCTTCTACATAGCGAGTGTTCTTCCTATACATTTGAATGCAAAGGCGGAACAACATGAGACTGATGTGCAGCAAACTTGTCTATTTTGTTCAACTTTGTGATTATATTGTAAACGTTTCCGTCGTTGAAATGTTGTTTTTGATAACATAATTACAAATTAGGAATTGCAACATGTGTAATAAAATTTGCAATTCAATTAATACGTAAATTTGATGATATTTACCTGCAGAGTTCCCGACCTGTCCTTTTCTGTATAGTGGTCAATGCATGAGGATTTGGTCACGCTTGCTGGTCTTGGTATGTCGTGCCCATGGGTCACGTGCGTATTTATAAAAGCGCATTTATAAATATAACCGAAGTACACTGCTTGACAATCTATTCGAGACGCAAACATTGAACAATTAAATATTAACACATAAAAACAATCACATATAAATTATATATTTGAAGCAGTCAATTGTCATATCATAAGCAATCTAAAACAGATGAGTTTAAAAAATCTTTTGAAAATATCAAGTGAAGCACAAAACGCAGATTCAAATGCAGTAGGTGCATAAGCATAGAAGGCTTGGTCGCCAAATAAAGTCAGTGGAACACAAAGAAGACGCTTATCTGATGATCTAAGGCCATGTGATGGAATACCGTAAAACCTCGTCTACAAGCATATAGAGTGATTTTGATGAAGGCTATATTAAAACGAAGCAGCAATAAATATCCCAATGCAAAAGGTTGGTCTTACAATAGTTGTATTATGCTTGTATCCGTAATTTATTTGCTAAAACTCCATAATATTCAACTTTTGTCGATGGATGGCGCCTGGATTATTTAGCTTTCATCAAAAGAACTCTATATGCTTGTAGACGAAATTTTACGGTACATAAATTCATAAGTTCACTGATATAAGAAGATGATGTCATGGAACGCTTTCCAGGTGAGAAGAAGGAGTTTAAAATGAATGCGATACTGAACTGGTAACCAATGCAGACGTTATAAAACGCGTGAAATGTGGTCAAATTTCTAGTGCAGTAGCATTTTGAGCCTGTTGAAGTTTATTGAGTTAATTCAGTGATTCCATAGAGTAAATCATTTCCACTGTCAAGACGTGATGTGACTAAGGTGTGGACAAGTGTAGCAGCAGTATCGTATCATCGAGTATGTTGGGATTAAATTAATATTTCCAATCTGAAAATAAGTTGATTTGCAGACATACAGGGTGTCCCATAAAAAATTACCGGGCGAATAAAAAGTGGGTCGTAAGTCAAGAAATAGCCATCAGAATCCAAAAATATAAACATCAGCATGTAGCCCATCTTATTCTGCAGCATATAAGTCAATTTTACTGGAATCGGTTGACTGATAGCGAAGAAATGCATCAATTCACTTCATTCCAAGTTTGAAAGAAAGACCATTCAACACAACGCGCACTATAGTAGTTAACTCAATGGGCTTCATGTTTTGTTCTGTGAAATCCTTTTCGTCCTTTTTAAACAATCTGTTTCTTGCAAATTAGGTTTTTGATCAAATTTTAATCAAAACCTGCACGATATTGAAAATGAAAGCTTGCATGTAAGATGATGCTTGGTACTTGTAAATATATTTTTTCGTTAATGTTGATATAAATGTTGCATAAAGAATTATTGCATAAAAGAATTCCAGCTGGCTTCTCACACACAAGTTTTTGGAATATTTTGTAGAAATTGTAATGCAAAGTTTAAATCTTTTAAAACTTCAACATTAATGTGCATGCTATCACAAATCACACGTAAACTGTAAGCACTTGATCATTGTCATTCGTGGCTCAAATGTTCTTTGGAAAGTTAAAATATAACATATTTGCACAACCTAAAGAGTTAAAGTTAAAGTTGGAAAGCTTCCAATTACAGAAATCAATTTCATTCACTCGGTAATTTTTTATGGGACACCCTGTATGACGTGCTCTTCCATTGAGAGAATGTTTTCAAATATAATTCTTAGATTGCGAGTATTAGTAGAAGCTTGAATGTTGGCAGAATCAATTTGAAGAGAGTTTGAGTGAAGTTTTGATTGACTATATTTGGAAGTGATAATAAGAAGTTAAGTTTTGTCATCATTTTATTTCAATTTATTTACAGTCATCCATGATTTTGTTCTTGATTGTCACACCCGAAGGATGAACATTGGGAGTATAATTAAAACGGTATCTGTGACATTGATACATAATTCAATTTGCAAACGTGAGGGCGTGCATCTTGTACATACAGGTATTTTGTATAATTCAAGGACATTAAAAATGACTTTAAAAATTTAGAAAAAAAAAGATTATTTAAGGGGGGTTAGTTACTTTTTTTTTTGATATTTTTATTATTTTGATGTAAGGGTACTCTCTCCAACGAGGGTCATGTCTTGAGCTCCACAATGCATCGCTGCATAAAAGTACAGTGTTTGCATAATGTATTTGAATACAGGCATGTATGGCGCCGACAAATATAAATATCGACCGTAATTTGGTCGACTCGGATGTTTTAAGTCATCTAACACAAATGTCCACACACACCAGGTCGTCTTTGGGCAAGATCCGTATCTCTCAATATTCAACTATGCACTTAATTAATATTCATTTCGAAAGGGATAAATAAATGCATAAATAAAGGACGCCAAAAGAACACAGGATTACGAAGATAAATATCAAACAATAATGAAAAGTGTGCTGGTCATCATAGTCATCGGCTCCCACGTTCCATCTCCGTGGAAAACACACTGCAAAAGAAAGAAGTTTCAGAAGACAATGGAGGTTACAGAGAATATAAACGATACTACTCGTGTTTTTGTTCCTCCTATGGTTGGCGAACCGGCAGTGGCGTAGCGCGTGAGGTATCTGGTGGGTGTAGTCCGGTTTTGGGTTACTACTCATGCTCGTCGGCGAACTTTGAAAACACTCTCTTTTGCATCTCATTTCGCGGCATTGTCATGATAGAAATCTTTTTATTTTTTATTTTTTGCCCTTCAAAAATGCCGTTTTTCGCTGAAACGCGAAAGATATTTCTAATAATTTCTGATGGAGATGCATATGACATTACACTGCGCCCGTGGTTGTATGCGTTGTATTATTGATGTGATGTGATGGCCATATACGATGATATGAAACCATGCAGATATTGATATTGAAAATGGCTTATTTTATTTCTTAATTAAAATTCAGGAATAATAGAATTTTCTTTACTATATTGTTCCTACATTGTAAATGCCTTTTTGTTTCACTTTCAGATAATTCTAGGATCAAAATATGTTAGGACCTTTGGTTTGTTTTACATGGTCAAATCTTCACTTATATACTAGTCTTTGTCAAAGACGACTCGCTATCCCTCCCGACGATCCTTGTCAAGTGGGAAGGGAGCGGCGAAGCCGCGACAGCGAGTCGCGAAGCGACGAGAAACGAGCCGGAGCGGCGACCGGCGAACCGGCTCCGTGTCGCGGCGGCGCTATTTTATTACTGGGTATTTTTACTGATACAATATTTATGTGGGAAAATAACCAACGGGCCTTTCAGAAAGGCTACTTATATACACTACAAATGTATGCAAGGAGGCTTCAGCTCATGGTATAAAACTGCCTAAAAGCCCATGAGAACCCCACCTTTTTTAAATGGATTTTTTTAATTCCAAGAACTGCTATACCCCATGATAAAGTAAAAGAGTACCAGTGGAATGCTAATCATGTGCACAATCCTACCAGGTATTTACAAACAATCAAAATATGTTTTTACATGTGAAAATTTCAAAGAAAAAATTTGGTAAAATCATGATGGGGAACAACCCTGTTGAATTCTGCACCTTGAAGATTAATTTTTAGCAATAGATAAAGTGACATCATTAATTGTATCCAAAAGTTGAAGAAGCATTAAGAATGAAGTAAAACAGTCAATGTAAGCATGAAATTAACTTACATTTATCAAAATGCCAAAAATGGAAAAGTTGATTTAAATCAGTGATTAAAAAAAAAAAAAAAAAAATTAAGTGATTTAAATCACGATCTAAATCAATGATTTAAATCGGCGTGATTTAAACCAAACAACCCTGCTTCTAACATATGTATAAATGAGAGCATCATTATTTTGGTATTACCTGTGCATTTGCAGCTTTCCGAAACCGTTTTCCTTTCTGCAATGACACACACAAAAAAGCATCACATATCGGCTCGTTATTCCGAATTGAGAAAGATGGACGTTATTTCAAAGGGCCATTATTCTGACAATTTGAGCGTCGGGTTAAGGTACGCGTTTGCGTGAGTTTTCCCGTTGCGAAATACGCTGTGTTTTTGTTCGTTCACTACATTTGGTCAAATCAAAGGGATCTAAATACGCAGGGAACGTCCAGAGTGGGACTCGAGCCCGGTAAAATCAAGACAGAACCAGGGTGACACTGAATTCATGGTTTCCTATTACAAACGACAACCACGTCATTTCGTTCGTCCTGAAATGACTTACCCGAGAGCGCCTCCTTTGATTCATTGGTGCTGCATCATAGTGCGTTTTTCTGGAAGAGGCATTCTGCATGTAAGACATGTAAACGACACTAATTAAAGTTCTACTGAAAACGAATCAACTTCGTCTTCAACATCATCGGCACCATCATCATCGTCGTTGTTGTTGTCGTAATCTTCTTCATCAACATCGACATCATCATCATCGTCGTCTTCATCATGATATTCATCTTCATCATTGTCATTGTCGTCGTCGTCGTCGTCGTCGTCGTCGTCATCATCATCATCATCATCATCATCATCATCATCATCATCATCATCATCATCATCATCATCATCATCATCATCATCATCATCATCATCATCATCATCATCACCAACATCATCATCGTTATCGACCCCATTAATTTTCAACGTTACAATTACTAGCAACTACGAGGGGCAGTCAATAAGTTTGTAGAGCAGGATATACGAAAGAGTGCCAGCCAAACTCTTGAAAAACTTTTGAATATTGTCACTGCATACCTTAATGCACCTGTCTCAATTTTTCTTGAAATTGTCTGTGTCAACAAAATGAGCTAGCATTGATCACCAGCAAAGCTGATCCTCTGAATAGTGTTCACTAACTGGATGCCATGCCTAGACCAACATATGGTTGCTTGATGAGTTGTCTGACAGTGGCTATATGTCCCACTGCCACCAACCTTCTTCACTATGGCAAGCCTTAATTTTGCCATCAAATTGTATGATATATGTCTATGATTGTATTTTCATTTGGCAAACGATCAGCCATCAAGACTTTGCTCTAATCAGAAAAAAAATGATTACGACCTTGCACAACAATGACCAAGTGATGATCTTCTTAGTGGTGAAAGATCAAGTTGCTTCCCTGAATGGACTCATCATTCTAGTGATAATGTATGTCTTATTTAGCCAATTATATACTTATCTCGGTCCTCATTCTAAGTACATAGGAGGGGTGGGCCTAATTCTGTCAACTGTATAAATTCTGTGCATGAAGATTCTGGGACCTCGATTAGAGGACATAAATGTTAATGGATTTATGTTGAAAACACTTTTGTCAGAGGTATCATATTTTGTGGCTAGCTATCTCATCTTGAGTAATAATAATATTAATAATAATAATAATAATAATAATAATAATAATAATAATAATAATAATAATAATAATAATAATAATAATAATAATAATAATAATGAAGTCAGCAGCATTAGAAAAAGTTGGGGACATGTGTCCCGTGTGTGGTAAATTGACTACGTAATAATCATATACTCAAGGGTACAGGCCAATGCACGTATCCACTCCTTTTGAAGGCCGTATCTTGCTAAACAAATGTATTTAGGCCAAAATGTCACAATTAATATTGATTTGAATATATCTTCATATTTCATGCAAAAAAAAATAAAAACTTAAAAAACTGACTCAGGTACCGATGTAATTTCAACCAAGCATTTCACTGTTTCGTAGTGAATCAAACAGCGCTGACCACCTTTGTTCCATAACCATTAGTGTATAGGACATTTTTTTTGTTGATATAGCCCCCGAATGAAATGTATTTAATTATGTTTGTACTCACTCAGGAAGCATGTGTGTGAATTTTACATCCGAACTAGAGGCTATTCTTTTTTATGGGCATTTTAGTGTCTAAAATGGCCCAAAATGAGGGTTTTTCAATATTGCCGTCCATTTCTAATCGTCACCCCCATAGGCTTTACATGTAAAATGAAAAGGCTCGTACAAATTTAATAGCCTCTAGTTCGGATGTAAAATTCACACCAAATGCTTTTTGAGTGATTACAAAGATAATTAAATACTTTTCATTCGGGGGCTATGTGGAATTTTTTTTATGTATTCCTTGTACAATGACATTTCGCAATAAAATGTCCATTGGAAACAAAGGTGTGACATGTACATAATGCTATGGATGGCGGGGTGCTACCATTCATACTACAGTTCATTCACAAAAATATCAACTCATTCGATAGTATCGACCATAATGCATATTCGAGCCAAATTTGGACACCATCCGGGTATTCCCTTCATGTACCATCCCTTCATGTACCATGCAATATTCATAAATATTGAATATAATGCCCATACTTGTCAAACAGCCGCCGGTGACGATTTGCTCACTTCTGGTAGTTCCTGTAAATTCAAGGAGGTAAGCTTACTCTACATGGTGTCCTGTCCATATACGGTAATGCACAAATCTACTATTTTTGCAGTGATGTTGTGAAGGAGGAACAAGCTTTCAAATGAGGTCAAATGCATTACCCTGCGACAAAGCAAAACAAAGGTTGTTCTACGAACTTATTGACCGCAGCTTGTATCATAGCTTTGTAATAGGCACCCATTTGATGTTTACATTCATCATCTCATTCAAAATACCTTTCCTGAGCTGTTATTTTGTCTGTCTTGATACTGGCGACCTGAATGACCTCGATTACGCTGCCAATCGGAAGCTTCGTCAACTCGCTCGGAATGTCGATGCCTACTTCCATGAGGAGACGAAGGATTATAATAAAAATGACGTGGGTGCTGGGTATCCTCTGACTCATCATCAGCTGCGTGTGGAAATCTAGAGTTGCTTGGAGGAAGATCATGATCACTGCGATGCCGCCATTTTTGCTGATGTCCTTGTCCTTCGGTTTCTTGTTCTGGGCGCAAACAACTAAATAAATCTCCATTCCCAATTGAGATTGGAGTAAATTTGAAAAACAAAATTGGAAAAAAAATAGGATTTTTTATACATTTCAAACTCATTTCTGCTTGTTGGCGGAGGAGAAGGAAAGAACGAAGGCAACTTACTATTCTAAGGTATGGAAAAGATACACAATGAAAATTTCAGGATCATGGTGAATGCATTAATGTAAAAGGCAGATATAAATTGAAAAAGTTTACATAAAAAGAAAAAAAATACCGGAATAATGAAAATCATCCATAGTATTTTAAACACTATCCCGGAGGCGGTTCTCCCCGATTGCAGGTGTATGGGGATGTGCCACGGTTTTGGGGTACCTTTTCAGCAATTTTGGTATATCAATGGTAGACATGTCCACATTGCTTATTATAGAGGGCGACATGGGAGGGTATTTAATGAAGACCAATTCGCCAATTGGGTGCATTCTCGTTGAAATCGGATCACTTTTAGTGCCTAAAAAAACTGTTTGAACTTAGGCAATAAAGGTTATAGACTTAAACATAATTTTAAGAACAAATTGAAGCGACTCACTACGCATGTATATTTCAAAAAGCATCCGTTGTAACATGATCTGTAAATTGAAACAAAAATAATACACTTTTTCAAAATAATTGGCATCCATTCCGGCGGTCAAGCGCCGGTCGAGTTTTGATTTCGTCCCTTACGGTAGTTGTGCGTTGCTTGATGCGTGACTGGCCCGCACTTTTGTGAATTTAGGCGTGCGTAAGTTAGGACTTTATTGACTCGACGCGCAGTAACAAAACCTGAATAATGTTCGCGAATTATAAGCCGAACAAACTTTATTATATACTTTAGACCAACAATTAAGCTGTATGATGCCCAAATTTTCCATAATTACATGGGTTAATACCAACAGTAAGATAGTGACCTTTCAGTAACAGCACTCTTGTACGGTCTCATTTCTTCCACAAGCTGCGCCGCGCTCCCCACGAACCTTATATAAATATGTACTCACGTTTTCTTCATCATCCTCAGCAGCAGTTGTACCAGTAGAATAGAAGAATGGGTGCATTCCAAACGGGAATTTATCATCACCGTCTTCTGAGACATCCTTTTCAGCTGAAAATGGACGTTTTATGTGCGCGTGAGTTGAAAATGACGATATAGACAACTTAAATAGGGCATACTGCAGTTACTGTCCGTTTTCCTACACACAATACACAGAGCTCTCACAATTGACGCGTGACCTCTACAAGTAGTGTATGTTAGAAGTATAGGCAATTGCCTAATTAACGTCACTGTGTGAAAAATAACCGGCCAATATTTAAAGTATTCTCTGAAATTCTAGAAAATATAGTTTTGTAAGATGTCCTAAATTTTTAGCTAATTTAGGTGTTTGGAAATATTCTCACTTTTGTGTTTTAGGAAGGATATGTAAACGACAGATAACACCAAAAATATGAAGAAATTATTTCCAAACCGTGTTAAGTCTGCAAACCATTATGCTTCTCATTTTCAAGAACGCTGGTTAACAATAAGCAGACTATTGTCTCATTTCGTAAACAAAAGCCCACACAGTATTGTTACCTTGCGTTCGCTTTATAATCGTTCACCCAACTGAATCTATAATAACAGCTCATTGCTCATTGCAGAGGTAAAACAGAAACATGTGTAGTGCGAATTTAACCAGAGAAGATCTGATTTAATCAGTTGAGCTGTTTTCAATGAGTGTTATCTTGGTTTAATAACTTTTAATGAGTTTAAGTCCTGCAAAGGTCGTGGTGAATTCTACTGTAGACATGACTAGTATGACTGCATCATGAGGAACGGGAGCATATGCGAAAAGAAGACGAAGAAAAGAAGGAGGAGGTGGGGGAAGAATAAGAATAAGAAGAAAAAGAAGTTGCACCAGTAGAATTGAAGAATGGATTTATTCTAAACGGGAATTTATCCTCACCGTCTTTTGAGACATCCCTGGTTTCAGCTGAAAATAGACGTTTTATACGTGAATTGAAAATGATGAAATAGGCAAGGAACGAGAGCATAAGCGGGAAAAGAAGAAGGAGGAGATTGAGGAGGATGAAGAAGAAGAGCAGGATGAGGTGGAGGAAGAAGGAGAAGAAAAGAAGGAGGCGACGGAGGAGCAAGAAGAAGAAGAAGAAGGAGAAGAAGGAGAAGAAGAAGAAGAAGAAGAAGGAAGGAGAAGAAGAAGAAGAAGAAGAAGAAGAAGAAGAAGAAGAAGAAGGAGAAGGAGGAGAAGAAGAAGGAAAACGAAAAAGAAAAAGATGATGATGAAGACGAAGATGAAGAGGAAGATGAAGAAAAGGAAGAAGGGGAAGAGGGGAGGAAGAGGAATTTAAAAAGAAGGAGAAAACGAAGGGAAAGAGAAGAAAGAAGAGGAGGAGAAGATAAGAATAATAATTTGATGATGATGATGAAGATAATGATGATAATGATGAAGAGCAGAATAAATCATGACACATTTTTACCATTTGTAAGTATCTTGTAAGCGTTGTTTATTTCTTTGAATTTTCGAGTAGCCTCTGGATCGTTGTTGTTTTTATCTGGGTGATGTGTCAGAGCCAAACGGCGATAAGCTTGCTGGATCTCTTCTGAATAAAAAAAAAAATAATAATAATAATAATAATAATAATAATAATAATCATAATCATAATCATAATCATAATAATAATAATAATAATAATAATAATAATAATAATAATTATAATAATAATAATAATAATAATAATAATCATTAATAATAATAATAATAATAATAATAATAATAATAATAATAATAATAATAATAATAATAATAATAATAATAATAATAATAATAATAATAATAATAATCATTAATAATAATAATAATAATAATAATAATAATAATAATAATAATAATAATAACGATAATAATAATAATAATAATAATAATAATAATAATAACGATAATAACACTTATAATGATGATGATGATGATAATAATAATAATTATCAATAATAATAATAATAATAATAATAATAATAATAATAATAATAATAATAATAATAATAATAATAATAATAAATAACACTTATAATGATGATGATGATGATGATGATGATGACGTTTGAAATAACACGGAATTGTACGCACCGAAATGCACGTGATGCTGTCACATACGTTATTGCGTTGACGATATTTCAAGTTTTGATTTTTTTCAATTGCATCTTCATCACTGAATAAATGATAATGAATCAACTTTTAATATTGACTAAACTAGTAATAATTAGTGGGTTTTTAGCGGGTTCGCCGTCGGACAAGTTTAGAACTGTCAAGCTTTCGTTAGGAGTAGCTCTGACTTCTTCAGGACAAAGTACCTAAGAATGAGACATGTAGACCTTGTCTAATGATGACTCTGAAAAGAGTCGTTCACTGAAGACTGCCCCTTGTCAACAGAGAACTAGCAGATCTCGCCTATCTGCTAATATAAAGGTTTTGGTGGCTCTGAAACCTTTATATTAGCAGATAGGCGAGATCTGCTAGTTCTCTGTTGACAAGGGGCAGTAGATCCGTTCTTTTGCGCTCATTTTAGTGATAACATTTTTACCCCAGCACCTTACCCGGGGGTAGGACCGGCCAACAAAATTACCATTGATGAGGATGGGGTGAGGTCAACAATTTTTGATTTTCATTTCGCTTTTGTAAAATTATTCCAAGAGCTACTGACTTTTTACTTGTTAGTTCGGTGAAAATCGCATGTTTATAAATTTTTTAGCCGAAAATCAATTTTGCCTATACTTTTGTTCATAGCCAGAATTTCCCAAATTTGCATGGGCGCGCTCACATTATGCCGTCATAGTGACTTTATGTGGGCATGTTTGTACTTATTTTGGTATTACTGGATAGAAAAGACCCATAATAGCTGGTACCAAACATAATTCCGTGTTACAAAATATGGCTCAGTAGTTCTAGGGTTATTTTTAAAAGTACTTTAAAGTATCTACTAGGGTTAGTAGTCTAGCGTATCTACTAGGGTTAGTAGTCTAGCGTATTTAATCGAGTAGGGAATTGCATTATTATATTATGACACTTCATAATGCAAAGAGTAGGCCTACACTTCTAGTGCCCGGTTCTATTCATCGTTATGTATTCTTCTCCCGTGCATTGTATTCGCGAACTACCCTTCATAGCCCAAATTATATAAACATGCACGCTAAACAATGCATTATCTGAAACCCGCACGCTAAACAATAGATTTTAGATAATACGTGCACGCTCAAATACTATGTTCACATAACTAATATCTTGTCTGTTCGATATATATACCATCAAAAAAGTACGAATATACATTCTGTGGTGTTAAAATAATTATAGGGTACAGGTTATGGTATTTTTTCATGAGCATGAAGGTTACAAATTATGATCTAGTTTGCAACTATCATTGCCATAAATTATGATTAATGAGCCCAAATAAATTAAACATCAAATGAGAATAATCGAGCGTCTGTTAATTAAAAAGGGCTAAAAAACAGGGGTGACCATATTATATACAAGATGACACCATTACAAGATATTCAGTATTTTACAAATGAAATACATGTAGACCTATATCTGGTGGGACGTCAAAATCTATCGTTTCCAGATAAAGTATGACGTATGGCGCAATCGATACCATTGATAGCTAACTTATACAGTGATTGATTTTCTTGCTACTGGTCAGTGACCTGACGGTGTTTAAGAAAATTTAAGATATTTTCCCTAATATTCAAACTAATATAATGAATGCAGCAATTAATATTGCCTATTGTTTTAATATACTCAAAGTATATGACGCATAATGTACTCGTGCAAATGCATTCGTCAAGATAATCGCACTTGCCATGGAGTTATTGCAATAACTCCACGGTGCATGCGATTATCTTGACTAATGCATTGCACTCAGTTCATTATCCTTATCATAATAGTACAAACTTTTATGTCATGATTATGTAATTCAGTGGAAAATTTTGACAGATTCTTGCAAACCATATTTTTCCACCTAGTACATAATAAAATTATTTAAAAAATATGGTTTACATTATTGGCGGCCATTTTAAAATCATGTAAAAATTTACAATATATATAGCTTAAACACTGTCATATAAAAGTACAAAAACAATACCTTTCGATGCACCCGGTGATAGTCCTAGCACTTGAAAACAGCGATTTCGTTCACTTGTTCTGTGTCTGCTTGAAAAGCTGGCCATTTTTAAAAATCTTTTCTTGACAGAAAATATGAAAGTGAGTCAAATCAAAACATCAAAACATGGCACCCGGGCATACCAACAAACAGGCAAGAAGGTTTCCGCTATGTGGTGACACAGTACGTCCCTGCATGCACACTTATCTAATGCGTTAAAAATGCAGTGTCATATGGAACATTTTGCATGCAGTGACAGTGTACTATTGATGCTTCCTATTGCGCAGCATTATAGGTATTTCTCGTTTTAGGGGATTCCCCATGTGGTTGAAGTTCAACATGACGCAAGTGGTCGATTGCGATACTGTCACAATTGTCTCCTACACAGCCAGTTTGTGTCGGTCCTAACGCTCGTCATTTCTAACATGCATGTTCGTGATAGCCGTATACAGTCTGGCCCGAGACTATGTGACATACACCTGTTACTTACGTCTGCCCATGCGCAAAAACCGGGTAATTAAAAAAAATCAGAGTTTATGGCCAGTCAAATTAGGGAAAATTAGTGGTTAATTAAACAAGCCACCACTAATTGCAACAGAATCCATTTAATCGTTTATTTTAGAAAAGCATATTCAATAACAATCCTCGAAAATCCAAGTAATGAAACAGTGCCTAATTTTCCTAAATGCCGCTTATGCGGGGTGGAATTTAGAAATCTTGTTAAAAACCAATGTCTCGTATATAAAATCCAAATTTTTGTCAGTTTTTGATTTCAATATGCAGGCTGTGTTTTTAATACGCAGACTGAAGCTTACAACATTCTTTTAAACTCATTTATAAGCTCTTGTATGTACATCTTGTAACTAAACTGCTCAAATAAAGAAAGTCCGCAGTCATGTAACCCGTCGTACACCAAAACCTGATCTTGTTATGACAATTTGATTGATACGGTTGTGTGCAGAATCTTGTTAGCTCCAATCTGATATCAAATTTACTACCAAACACTCAACAGTGACAAAGATTGATGCCAGTTTATGGCATTTGGTGCATTTTCAAATGTTGCAAATCAAAATGAAGCACGCGGTCGAAATTGCTTAGCGTGCCAATATGGTCAAGCTTGCTCGCCCACGATGGGTCCATGTCGACTATCCCAAGTACGCGCTTTATTCAATTGTTAATTTAATACGCTTGGATTGCTACAGTGCTTTACTGATGAATACTAGGGCACGATGCGATCGATATGACCTAGCGGTTGTTTCGGGCTATGTCAATAGTCGCGCTCTGCCATTATTCTCTACAGGTCCGCGTGGTCCGTTTTTAATTTGCAACTTTTGAAAATGCACCAAATTTCATCAGAGGATGATTTAAGGAAGCCCCATCATGCACTGTAAAAGTGTTATCACTAGAGTTTCAACTGCCACTTTACTTTTCAAATCCCATTGAACTCTGTGCAAAAGATGTTGTTTTAGAATTGCCCGTGTGTCATTATTAGTTGGTCGATTTCAGATCTAAAGTGATGTATGCATGAAGGATAATCCACACCTTCTGTAGATAACATAAAATGTGAAATCGACCAACCTTTAGAAGGTGTTTTTATTGTAAATATATCTGTCCAAATTCAAATTTAACCATGCACGTGTGTATGCAGTGGGCGGGCAGTGGTGTCATGTTCACTCACACAGCTGTGCTAACCGCAAGACTTGCTGGGAAGTGCTTAAATCATCCTCTGAAATTTCATATACTGGTATCAATCTCTGTGAATTTAGAGTTTTCGGCAGCAAATTTATGATCAAATTGCAGCTAACAAGATTCTGCACACGACCTTTTCAATCAAATTGTCATAACAAGATCAGGTTTTGGTGTAGGACGGGTTACATGACTGCGGACTTTCTTTATTTGAGCAGTTTATGTATTCTAATAGGCATGTGCTCTTATTGTGCACCGAGACTGTCATATCAGTTCGGGGGCACTGCTAATTCAAAGACGTCTCTGATATCAAATATTCTTGAAGCGTCATGTCACGTAACAGTATCATATTTCAGAGACGTCTCATAAATCACATACTCCCTAGTTTCAAAACCCAGTCTCAAACGATATAGTAATTTTGGTGAACGTGCCAGCGCAGTGGGAATAATTTTGTGTATAGGTCTTATCAGGGTTGTAGCTAGCCCAAGTTGAGCAAGTTGCCTGCTAATTTTACTATTCAATTCATGAATTGGATAGTAAAATTGGGATTTTTTTCACTTCAAAACATTTGATTTTGGCCATTGCAATCTAAGTGTGTTCTGGGACCATTTGTCAGAATTTGCACAGATAGATATAATTTTTGCACAGATAGATATTTGCTAAACATAGGAAAGCTTATTCTAATACACTCAGCTTCGTTCCGATGTGCTGCATCGAGTGCCGAGCTGTCAACAAAGCTCGACGTATGTGATATCACAGACCCCCGTATGTGAAATCACTGACCCGTCTTTGAAATCAGAGACGTCCTTTTATTACGAGTGCCCCCGAACTGATATAGAGACAGTGAGATGGTACAAGCTTCAAGAATCCCCGTCAACAATGGTATTTTGACTCTGTTAAATGGAATTGGAAAGACATCCCTATATAGCTGAATTTAAACTACATCACTGAGTGATAGCGATAGTTTTTAGCCAAAGAAGTAGGACATATTTTGTTGCATTGGGAAAGGCGAGCTACCTTATTGGTCAAATACAAATCGTTCGTCGCTCAGCGACGGAGTATAAATTCAGCTTATATTGTAAGTGGAGCTAACAGTGGCTGGCGGTGTAGTTTCCGTCTGTACAAATATAATTACTTACCAGGGGATGACGCCGTGCATCCTGAAGCTAAATGCCCACATATACCGGGTATAGAATTCTCTCTCTCTCTCTCTCTAGGTGCCATATCCTAGGACGTTATATGCCATCTCCAGAAGCTCTGTCGCTTTATGTTCAGCTCCCCTTTCTTTTAGCCAGTCTTTCAGATTTGATAACTACATCACTCTCTCCCTGCCTTTGCTCCTTGTGCCTTACTATCCTTCCTGTCAATACTGGGTTCTCGAAACCATCCTTTCGGAAGATATGAGCAGGGAATTTGAGCTGCTTAACTCTGATTTCACGTAGCAGCTTCCTGTTCACATTTGCTCTACTTAGGACATCGTCATTAGACACTTTATCAGTCCACGGGATCTTCATCATTCTTCTAAGAAACCACATCTCACAGATCGTATGTTGTTATTGGCCATGCTTCACTTCCAAACACAGGAACGACATAGCAGTTGAGTACCCGAATTCTGGTCTCTACACTGAGGGCACTGTTTTTTAAGATATTGTCTAATTTTCAGAACGCAGACTTAGCCAGTGCAATTCTTCTCTTTACCTCCTTAATACATCTTGCATATTCTGTGATTAGACTGCCAAGGTAGTTGAAGGAGGAAACTTGCTTAATTGTATAGAATTAACAACATTATAACAAAGCAGAAAATCATATTTTGGTATTTTACCTGCTTAAAAACAATGACATGTATAGCGCAAGCTGATTTGTGGATAATTGTATGTTTCTGCGTCATAATTTTACAGAAATACAGCTTCGAAGACAATACCATTGAAGAGTTTGTTTCCAAATGGCCGTTTCCAAATTCCAATAGCTGCCTTGTGTCACAATTGTCTGGTATATTTTAAATCAATTTTAAGTTTAAATGGCATAACGATTGGAATGGATATGTTTGTAACTCTAACTTATTTTCTAACTATTTTCAACATCATTTTGTCCCTAAAAAGTCTCCAATGCAAAGTTTAAAAATGGCTAGCATTGGATTTAGCTCATTTTAAACCCAAAAAAATCTTTGATATTTATTATTATCTTCTTTGCACGTGGGATGTTAAAGAGATTTGTAATTATTTTTTAAAGATAATCAACAAATTGTTATAACTCTTCTAGTAGATCAATTTTATTAGATTGGCAAGGTTACTGATTATCTTAGGAATATCTTCAAATGAATTTTACATAAAGCAGCCTTTGGAGAAATAAATATTAAACATTAATATTTCACGTTACAACATTTCCTTGGGTATTTACCAAAATGATGTCATATTTTCTCGGGGAATTCCCATCCATAAATACTCCTGACCTAGACCCTCTCTCGGGTCCATGGAGAACGGCTGGTAATATAGATTATATAACATTAAATAAACCTGATACATGGACCCTCCCAATCTGTAGGCAAGTTGCCTTCCACTTCCCAGCATTTTGTGGGAATTCACTTTTACCGATCCTGGGTCAGACGAGTTTTCTATATATCACGTCCGTGGTCTCACTGCCTTGCCGTTTGTGTAAGCGGCTACTTAGCAAGACCAATCAATGTAGATCTCAGCAAGCAGGGCGATATTTGAAATGGGTTTTCATTGATAGTCTATTGATCATAACCAACGCGCGCGCAAAATGACAATAGAACTGGGTCATGCATGTTATGTGCCTACCATATTTGAAATGACAATGGGGCGGGGCTATCATAATTGACGCAACATTCACGTTACATAGCTTGATAATTATTTGGAAGGGAGTCACACCACTCCACGCCATACATAAATTCTCCCAGTCACATTTCCCCAATATGAAATTTGAAAAAAGTAAAATTAAGTTTGTTAGAGGCGGGGTACGAACTCACGGCGCACCGCTTTGGATACTCTATGAGCCTAGCGCCTTAGACCGCTCGGCCACTTGTCTTGTTAGTATCCATTTGAAACTTATTTGAACATATAATCGCAACTTCAACATAGGCCTACCACGTGACAAGCAAAGGCAGAAAACGAACCATATTTTGGAATTTTATTTGCCTAAAAACAATAATGTTAACTGCGTGTTCTACATACATAAATCCGACAATAAGCGGGCCTCTACATGGACAATACATTATATCGATTTTGACTTCGCCGAACACGTGCGCGTATATACATGTGTATCAGTATAATACTATAGTGGAACCTACCATTTTTCTTGTATACACGTTCGATGTTTTTATCATTTATATAATTTTTTTTTTCAGGAAATAAAAGATTAGATTACCATAAAAACGAAACAGTAATCTTTGGCGGGGTCTAATGTAATTTTTACATAGAACTTTCAACGTTTTTTCTATCCTTATTCTTGCTCAATTTAAAAAATATTTTGGCGTATATAAAATTGAAATAAAATTATCTGTTTCTTAAACGACATCAAATGTGCCACAATTGGATATCACGAATCGTTATATATGATGTGCAGTAAATATTCATATATTCTTTTATACATAGGATGCTTCAATTTTGACACAAAAAACATTTCATTGAAAACCCTCTCACTCGACTATTTAAAAAAGGTAACCACGCTTCCCTAGAACCTGCACGCTAAACAATGCATTATCTAAAACCCGCACGCTAAACAATAGATTTTAGATAATACGTGCACGCTCAAATACTAGAAATACTACTTTCACATAACTATTATATACCATCAAAAAAGTACGAATATACATTCTGTGGTGTTAAAATAGTTATAGGTTATAGTATTTTTTCATGCACACGATGTAAATCATAGGTTACAAACTATGTTCTATTTTGCAACTATCATTGCCATAAATTATGATTAATGAACTCAAATAAATCAAACATCAATGAGAATAATCGAGCTTCTATTAATTAAAAAGGTCTAAAAACAGGTGAACCATAATTATACAAGATGACACCATTACAAAATAGTCAGCATTTTACAAATGAAATACATGTAGCTAGGCCTACATCTAAAATAACATAAACACGCCCGGGAAACACACACTAGCGCATAATATCATGATCATGCTTTATAATACTGAACAAATTGTTAAATTCCACTGTCGTGTGTTTTAATAATAAGTAGATTTTAAAGTTCAAATTATAGAACTATAAAGTCCAGTTGATATTGATATATAAGTTTATTCTCTCATCTCCATTCACCGTTGTACTACATGTAGTGGGACGTCAAAATCGATCGTTTCCAGGTCAACTGGTTCAGTGTTCTCTGTGTGCGGAACTACGATATTAAGGTGGCTGTGTACTCTCAGATACGCATGTAGTAAAAGTGCCATAACTTTGTAATTATTCACGCAAGACATGTAAAAGTATACTTTTTATAAAGGCAAGACATCAATGAATCTCAATATAAGTACAGTTTTGGTGTAAAAACAACAATTATGAAGAAAATCACAAAAAAGTGAATTTTTTGTTTTTTTTTTATACTACAACAAAAAAAAAATACACTCTTTCCAAAAATTATTGTTTTGCTTTTTTCTTAATCATGAGGTACCATTCCAAAAATGATTTTTTTTAGTTTTTTGTTATTGGCCTTATTTTTGGAGATATTGACCATATAAGGCATCAAAATGAAGTTTTTAAAATTCACAACCGCCTATTTGCACAAAATGATGCCTAAAATTGGAAATAGACCAAAATATAAAAAAATGAGAAAACCGTTTCTTAAGTCAATCATGCTTTTTATGATGAGCATAATTGCTTACCTATAGCTGCTGTATTTATTGAGTTATCGTGTACCTAAATCGTCATTTTACCGAGAAAATGAACATTGAAATAAAGGCCGTTGAAGTTTAAAGTGGTCACATTTTGCACTTTGATCGAAGCTTACAGGAGAATGCGACAGTTCTCGTTTTTCTACCTTACATTACGTGAACATCGGGTAAATCCACAGCCCCTTGAGAAGTTTGGGCGAAATCTATTCATATCTTGATGTTTAAATCGGGAGAAAGAACTTGAAAAAAATCACATTTTATCAGCTAAAACGGAGCCATTTGACCGCTAGGTTTTTGTGAAATCAGTGCTTCCGTGGTGTTTCCATAAGATTCGCCACGCATGCAGATAAGCGTCGCGTATGCGTAGCGTATCCGTGCGTTACCAAATTGCGCGATACACAATGCGATGCCTTGCTGGTACAACAAAGATTTTCTTTCCTTTTCAATTTCAAACACGAGTGGAATAGTAAAATAAAATCCTTAAAATATTGCAGTTGGAGTTTATAAATCTGGATTTTCATTCCTTGTATTTATAAAAAAAACATAACAAAGTACAAACATATAAAAAAAACTCAATTTCGCGAAAGAAACAATGTCTAGAGTACACAGCCGCGTTAAATGATCACAACATAAAGTCAATTGGTTACAAACCATGCGTGAATAAGTTACTAAAGTATGACGTATGGCGCAATCGATACCGTAGATATCTAACTTATACAGTGATTGATTTTCTAGACCAGTTAAATGCTACCTGGTCAATGGCCTGACGGTGTTTTTAAAATTTAAGATATTTTCCCTAATATTCAAACTAATATAATGAATGCAGCAATTAATATTGCCTATTGTTTTAATACACTCGAAGTATATGACGGATAATGTACTCGTGCAAATGCATTCGTCAAGATAATTGCACTTGCCATGGAGTTATTGCATTTAGCTCTTGAGCTAAATGCAATAACTCCACGGCGCGTGCGATTATCTTGACGAATGCATTGCACTCAGTTCATTATCCTTATCGTAACAGTCTCGGATTAGGCGATAAAAGAATAAACAAGTTAGATTAATTGAGTTTTCGTCGACACACAGTGCTACAGGAGCACTATAACTTTGTTCCTGATAGTTAGGGTTTAGTGGTGTTTTGGTATTAATCTTTGGAGTGAAGGAGAAGGTGGTTTTAGCTCTAATTATTTACCCAGAGATGGAACCGAGACAGTGGGACAGTCTACTCCTTGTTTACTGTAATTACATGGCAAGGGCATTCCCATTTTTTATGAAGTAGCTTTAAATGGAAAACAAAGATAAGTAATCAAATTAAATTTCTCATGGCACATCACAGGAAAAGAGAACAAATAAACAATGCTCTAGTTTATGTTGAATATCTGATCAGGAACAATTTATTTCTTCTGCAAAAGTTAATAAAAGAAATAATAATAATAATAATAATAATACTTATACTAGTATATAAATATTTTATTTACAATGTTACAAAAATAATAATGCGTATCTTATAAAGATCAAAATTAATGTGTTTAAAAACATCACACATTGTCTACTAAATTCAGGTCCAAACGGTCCATCTCTCACCCAAAAGACCCCATATACATGTAGTCGTAAACCACATTCATGAAAGTCATAAACAAATATTTAATCAATTTAATGTCCTTTTAAATAATTTAAAATCCCAATTAGTCCGAAGATCACGACACAGATGATTATCAGAGGCTGTATTATTGTGAAGAGTCTGCTGTTCAACCCAGTTAGTAGGAACAAGAACCACTGCCACCACTGTAACATAGATTTGGCAGAAGACATAACGTTACATTATATAGACGATACTATATAATTTTGTTGTCGTTCTGATGGTGACTACCATTTATTCCTGTTTCATATAAAAGAAATTCATCTTGTTCATAATATACAAGCAGATTGAACACGCAATTTAATAACATTTTATTTCAATATATTGGGCCAATTTATTTCTTTGTCTTACCCATGTTATCTGTGTATTTGCAACTTTCCGATACCGTTTTCCTTTCTGCAATGAGACAAAAACAACAATTGAAAATTGACCCAATCAATTCGCTAACATGGTTTAGTATACCAAAGGCCAACGGGTTTTTTTTTCTTGTTTTTTGTTTTGTTTTTTCATATGTTTTTCCAAAATCGATTCCGACAGATTTGGTGTTTCCTATTCTCCGCAGCAATATTCGAATCTACATTGAAGTCCGTGTGCACAAAACAAGTTAGACCAGGTCTAACGTTCACGGTTGTTTGATGTATATAGAATTGGCTTCATTATTAACTAAATGCAAACTATAGATGGCGCTATTTATCCTAAATCATATTTCTTTATTTGCAAGGGGCAGGTGATTAATATTGCCATTAAAACAGCTGGAATAGGTGAAACAAGCAACAAGGAAATTTTATAAACACATTTTAGCAAACAATAAAAGGAGTTGTTTGTAATAAAAGCTTAAAAGAGTAATTTCCAGTAACTAAATAGCGCCACCAATTTTGTCATTAATAGATACATTTTATATCCGAAAAAGCTATAAAAATGCTATAAAAGTGAATAATTTTGTAAAAGAGGGAAAATTAAAGTTGAGAATGATTCAAAAGTATCTGTATACATTATCATGATATCACATTTAGCTGTTCAGGCCTAAAATTTGGTTGTACATGATGTTTTGTTTGAAAAACTAATAAATGATCCCAGACCTGCTCTATAACTATGGAGCTTATTTTCTTTTTCTACTTACTCCTTGAAAAGTCTAAAAGTTCAATTTCAGCCAATCCAGGAAATTCATGTTGTCAATGTGTGCCAACTATTTTGACTGTAGTATTGAGTCACATGTATTTGCCCTTAACAGCATCTACAATAATATAACATTTAATACTCAAAGAGTTCCTTCTCCGTAGGACTAAACTCCATGGTTAGACCATGCAGGTCTAAAGTTAGACCTGGTCTAACCTATTTTGTACATGTGATTTTCCGCTCTACTAATTAACTCAATGGTCGTTTTCGCTGCCGAACTTTTTCTATTAAGCAATAAAACACTGACACATGTCACACCTCAAAAAGGCATTAGACTCCCGCTGCATTGATGTTTGGTGATGTGAGTTCGAAACCCGGCACAGTCCTTTTTAATTCGTTCTTGTGAAATAATGGATCTACTGAATGCCGTACGCGATCCGGCTGTATTGGTTAATTGTGGTATGCACTTTCTATAACTGTAAGTCTCAGATTGTTGCTAAATGGTTTACATGATATTTGTCTTGGGCCACAGTGTTCAGCAAATTCCTGTAAAGTGTGCTGAGGCTTGTGGTTTCTTGTTTCACTGACCTGACTTACCCGAGAGCGCCTCCTACGGTTCATTGGTATATTACAATATTGTGTGTTTGTTTCAACGGTGGAATAGGCACCCTGTTTAGATATAGAAACGCCGGCATTATTTTATAGACAAATAAACATTTCGAAATGTTAATACTAGGTGAGAGTTTTCACAAAAACGTTTCACTTTATACCTTCCATACTGGAACGTCCCCTCCGCCACCGTTGTCTTGATTATTATAGATATCATCCTTGACAAATGCCATTATACCTTTTATTATTATATTATTACTTTTTTGTGTTTTAGATAATAATATAATTACTCAAAAATACCTGAGAATTACGTGAGTGATATGTGCTCTCCGACTCTCGATCCCTGCGATTCCACCATCTTCGTTGATGTCCCTTTTCTTCGGTTTTCTGTTCATCTTGGTATTTATCCCTGACTTCATCAGCTGAAAATAGACGTTGCAATGTTTTATACATTTTGAAAGAAAATGACGAATTATGAAAATGAAAAGGTAGAACCGGTGCAGGGGCGGAAGAAGAGCTGATTAACGATTCCAGAAAATTAGTGTTAACTTTATGGTATTAAAAAAAATTCATATCTTGTTTTGTCAAATGAAACACAACTAAATCATATTCATTTACTAATTCTAATTGGCAATAAAAGTCCAATTCAAAACTTATTGGAAATAATTGGGCCAAATACGTGCGATTTTGGAGTGATAATCAAAGACTTGTAAAAGACTAACTTTGCATTCTAATCCGTGTAAAACACATATTCTAATATCTTTTATAACAATTATCAAAATGAAGGTAAAATATTAAATTAATGAGCGAACTCATTGCCCGTACTAAAAATGTTCAATGCTTAGATTTGTGCCAAGTCTTTGAATTTTTTTGTTTATGTGACTGCAATAATGTAAGGAAACATACAATATTATGCGTTTTGGGCCAATTTTCCCTCAAATATGAAATTTGAATTGAATTGGCAGTTGGATCTAAATAAAGGAACAAGAAAGATGTAGATGTCAAAACAGGATAATATTTTTTTAATCCCAAAAAATCAGTGCTGTATTTTTCTGGAATCAGGGCAATAGAGGTTTTGCTTTTAAAATATGTTCAGGGGCCAAAAACACATAGGCCTAGGAGGTTTTTCCTGCCCAACATTGGGCTATTCCGTTATACAGCTCCTATGGAAGACATATCCTTAATGTGCCACACAGGTAATTTCACATGAGGTTACCTGAAAGTGTGACTCTATTTTTAATCCGCACCCCATGTACAGGAGATTAAGGTCATATCTTCCATAGGGGGTGTATGAATTTCAAGTGAAGTTTCAAGTTTACTTCACATCCGGAAGGGTCGTTAGTCCCAAAAGGGTTAAAGTTAGTGTTTATGGCATTAGGTTAGGATAAGGTTAGGTTAGGGACAGAGTCAGGTTATTTATATGGTTAGGGTTGTGCTTAGGAGGGCTTACGTTATGGGTTAGGGCAAAGTTAAGGGTTAGGGTAAGGATAAGGGTTTATAATAAATAAAGTTATTGGGTTATCGTACTTATGACCCTTCTGATTACATACTGATACAGCGCTGTTTGGTTAAATGAAAAAGGAAGAATATGAATAGGAAGAAGAAGTAAAAGAAGGCTAAAAAAGGAGAGGAAGAAAAAATCATTTCTTACACTTTATAAGTGTCCTGTAGGCATTGTTGATTTCCTGGAATTGTCGAGTAGCCTGAGGATCGTTGTTGTTTTTATCTGGGTGATGTGTGCGGGCCAGACGTCGATAAGCTTGGTTGATCGCTTCTGAAAATAAAAACCAAAATAATAAGAATATATTAAAGTATAGTTGGAAAAAGATACAACTTTGTGCTGTTCTTGTAATACTGCTGATCATCCAGAGCGCTTCTTTTTTCATTAGGCCGTGTAAAATTAATATTTTGGTTCTCGTCCCTCCCTCCTCAATTTCTGGGATTTGTCAGATTTTTTTTTTTTTTTTTTAGATTTTTCAATTTTTTAGACTTTGGAATGATTTATGAAATCTTCATACATAAAAATAAGTTTATTAGAGAACAAGCATCACTTCCAAGTCTTTTTGTGGTACTCTAGGGGGTTTATCCCTCAGAATCTCACATTTGAAAAAAAAGGGCCTCATCGTTTCCTCGAGCACTGTTGGAGAAGACCGAAAACTACTGACAATGCTAATTTTACATTGGAAAAAAAAAAAAAAAAAAACACCTCCCTCCCTCATCAATTCATGAAAATCTTCTGGACGAGAACCAAAACATTAATTTTATACGGCCTTATATAAAGACGATTTCTATTTGGAAATTTGCTACAGGGTTATTATTGAAAATTTTCATAATGACATAAACAGTGCTTGTTCAAAATATATTAATTATGTTATGTGTGCTGTTAAAATGTGTATTAGCAAATTCAGACACGGTGATCATCCTTGTCTTCTTTTTTTCTGCAGGCAGGCGCTCTGTATCATGGTGTGAGGGGTTTTATCGGCGATGTCTTTAGTTGATCGCTGATCCAGTTACTTGGATATTGGATGACTTCCGTGCAAGGATTATTAGAAAATAAAAAAATTAAAATGTTCAATCAATTCTTTTTGCACATTTTTTTTCCATTTTGTCGGAGGATTTTGGGAAACATGTGGACCTTCTATGAAGTTCTAGATTCTTCATAGTTAATTTGATTAAAAAAAAGTTACAAAAAGTATGAAAAATTTACAATTTGTTATCTTTAGTGTGCTAAACTATAATTTGTGTTTACATAATTCCAATATCATATAGTAGAAATACATAGAAAACACGGTGTATTTTTACTTATATGATAGAGGAATGAGGTAAACACAAATTTAGATAACAAATTGTAAATATTTCAGAATTGTTTTTAAAATAAAATAACTATTGATCTGACGATTCTAGAACATAGAAATAGGTCATTGGATTGTCTACATACATTGAAAAAAAAATAGAAAAATTCCAAAAATTGTTTAAACCATTTTTCGTGAAAAAATGTGTATTATTGCAATATCTCTAGGTTACAGCAAGATTCTGGGTCAGGGTAAAGGCTACTTGGGCTAAGGTTAAGTTATACGGTAAGGTTTGGAAGATGGGTTAGGGTTTATGAAAGGCTGCTAGTATGACCAAAATGGGGAATTTTTTTTTTACGTGGTATCTCTGTTACAGTCAGACCGGCTGCCCTAGCAATTAATTATTTGGATTTTAGCTTTATCTATATACAGGCCACAAAGGCCTACCCTGTACATGTCTACCCATGACGATTACATTACCTTTTGATGCACCCGGCGATAGTCCCAGCAATTGAAAACAACATTGTTCACTGGAAGTTGAATTGCGTCTAATGGAAGATCTGACCATTTTGAACAATTTTTCTTGACAGTTTAAGCAAATCAAATGACACAAACTTTATACACGTAACAAGACGGTTGTCAACCTGTTTGTTGTGAAAAGATTGCGCACAGCCGTACTATTATTGCGTTGATGTAACAATTTTGTATGCATTAATACATTGTAGTGTAATAGTGATTGATTGCGGTTGCGCAGGTGCTTCCTGTTTTAGGGGATTCCCCCATGCAGCCGAAGTTCAATATGTGGCGATGATGTAAGTGATTCATATCAAATTTATAATAATTTTTGTGATAACCATAGACGGAAAAAATATACAGGCAAAGTCCCCACGTTTTGTATGCTGAGAAGGCGCTTTTACAGATACTCTCAAATTAACCTGCCAGTTCATATAAATAATTCACAATGCAATAAAAACTTTGGTAGGCCTATAGTAAAACCTATTTTATGATGAAGATTCTTCACCAAATATTGCATCAAGCTAGTATGATATGCGACCTTTTCGTTCATGGATATTATATAGTCATATGCCTATGTGTGGGCACACACCACTAAATCATCGTCCCATTGAAATACACGGGAAAATACAAGAAAGTAAGTTTTTTTTTCTACCCCATGTAACAACATTTTTAATATTTTGATCGAATCAACGTCTTAAATAAAGATTAAACTTTTATTTAAATTTAATTTTTTGGGACAAGTTAAGACAAACTTGAGAGATACGAACTCCTGAACAGCGCCATCCCGAATTTCAGCCGACACTCTCGCCTCCTTACCAGTTCCGGCCATGATATTGTTCCGAGGGCCTATTGCCCATGCACATTCGATTCGGAACATTTTCTGAACAGATTTGTAATGTTGAGCTCCTATTCTGTCGTTTTTATCAAAACAACCAAGAGTCACTCAAATTTGGTTCCCTCGGGACGCCGATATATTTCGCATAGGTGCTATTTTTTACCGGAACTATGAATGGTTACACCAAATGCGGAAGGATTTAGTGTAGTGCATCCGTGTCAAGTTACATAATATTCTCAGTAGCAATTACGAAGTTCATACCAATTCACTTAAAAGTTATAACTATTATTGGCAAAAATATTTCCAAATATCTCAACTCACGTCACTTTTCAAAAATGAAAGGCCGGCTCAAGTGAAAAGGATAAGTGAAGTGTGTATATTAAGATTAGACAAAGAAACGTATAAAAACGTATAAAAAACGTATAAAGTTATTGTCTAAAACCAAGTTTACTCAGCAATCAAATATTGCAGTGAGAGAAATGTTGGTGTGTTGGATGTAGCTTTACATTATTTTTGTATGTTTATACAAATATTTAGAATCCGTTTGAAAATCCTTCGTTTAGGCGACGAAAATAGAAGCCCTGTTCTAATTTTTTCCCAATTTGTTCAAAATCTGGGTCGGTCGGGCCCGTAGAACAGGTTTTTTTCGTCGCCAATATATTTTTTACGCACCATGTTCACAAGATCAAAAACGCGTTCCATGATGTTTTTCTCAAATGCATTACAACAAGTTGCAATACACAGAGTGACAAACTTTAATGAGCTGTGACGTCATCACCCAATTTATATCTCGCCGTGATTTAATGGTGTACTTACTATGCAAATAACCACTTTCCTCGCTCCACAGTGTATCGGGAACTAAACCGTTGTTATAATAAATAGTTTTCCCAATTTTACGTGCTGAAGGCTACATTCTTCATACTTCAGTAAACATCAAAAGAGAAGCTAGCTGTTTCCCATGTGTGGGAATTTCTAGCATGTCTAGCGCGTTTGCGTATATTATATGTATATTGCTAAATGCCAAATATGGGCATTTATGACTAATATTCATAAATATTGCATGGTAGGCCTACGTATAGGGAAAATAGCCGGATGGTGGTCAAATTTGGCTAGAATATACCGTCGATACTATCGAGTTTGTTTGATATTTTTATGAATGACCTGTAGTATGAATGACGAATGACAGTACGCCGTCATCCACATCCACATTCACTACGAAACAGTGAAAGAGTGAAATACATGGTTGAAATTATATCAGGTACCTGTGCCGTTTTTTAAAGTTTTTCATTTTTTTTGCATGTAATATGAAAATAACATATTCAAATCAATATTAATTGTAATATTTTGGCCTAAATATATTTTGTTTAGCAAGATATAGTTTTCAAAAGGAGTGTGTGATTATTACGTCTTTCACCACACACGGGTGAACGGGAGATGTCCTCTACCTTTTCTAATGAAAAGATTAGATTGCTATAAAAATGAAACGGTAATCTTTGCCGGGGTCTAATGTAACTCTTACACCAAATTTCCACGATCTTTTTAGTCTTTATATTTGCTAAATTTAAAAGAAATTGAAATACAATTCTCTGTCTGCTAAACGACATCAACTGTACCACAAATGGGTATCACGAATCGTTTTATATGATGTGCAGTTAATATTAATATATTCTTTTATACATAGGATCCCAGCAAACACAAAAACGTTTTAAAAGGCATTTCGTGATCCACAGCCTCATCCCCACTTTTCTCCAAAAAAGTTGAGATTTTTATACCACAACCATTGTTGTGTTTGTGTTCCCACTTTTCCCCCCTCTATTTTGTTCTTACATTTTGGTCAGCTGCAGTCTCGGTGAATACTGTGCCTTCCAAACCAGGTCAATTGTAACGCGATTGGGTATCACGAATTGGTCAGTTAACATGGTTAATATTCATATATTCTTTTATACAAAGGAAAATTCTGTTTTTACACAAATAAAAAAAAAATTTCATTGAAAACCCGCCCACTCGGCTATTTCCCAAAGGGAATCAGCTTCCTTACACGAATCGTAATGATGTACAGTTAATATTCATATATTCTTTTATAAATTGGGAAAATTCAGATTTTACACACACACACACCGCCACCCCCACACAAAAATCATTGAAAACCATCCCACTCGGCTGTTTCCCAAAGGTAATCAGTTTCCTAACCTGTGCACTAAATTAACATTAAAAACAAATTATTCTAAAAACACTTTTAGAAACAATTTCATTTTGGCGTATATTGCTGTGAGATAATAGGTTCATTCGGAGGTGTTTAGTCATTATCATCCTCGCCGCGACTTAAAACGCCTTGTTCTTCAATTCACGTTTGCGTAAATTTTGATGATATGATAAGCAGAAATTATTCTGAAGAAGCAAATTAAGCTGTTTTCACATTTTGTACACATAGCATTTTGTTTTCTCATGGTTGCTTAACCAGACAATATTGACAATGAATAGCCAAACACTACTGGGATGCATTCTCTTTTTGACGTTCAGCTTTGCATTCAAAGTTCCTGAGGGTATTGAAGTGACCACCCAGGTGATATCATTCAACGCCTCTCAACCAGAAACAAACACTGACACCTATTATACAAGTACAGAAGACGACATCACAAGTGATGCCGGCAAAATTCCAATTTATCTTGGCGGGTTCTTTTCACATAGCGGTGTATGGGATGCCAGTGGGATTTTACCAGCAGTGGAGATGGCATTGGATCATATAAATGCCAGATCAGACGTCTTACCCGAATACGATCTCAAAATGGTTTGGAATGACACAAAGGTAAGTCGAAGAAGTAGAAGAGTAACAATAGGTGACCGTCCACCACAAACCAGCCGTAAAGTCGGCCCCTTTAAATTTTGTTTTATTTAGTGTTTAGAAAATATATATCATAAGCGTTAAAATGGTATATTATTTGACTTCAAACGATATTCAGAAGCGGGGTTATGGTTTGTTGAACTTTGTTCCTTCAACAAAATGGTACCTTATTTCGGTTCTACGTGTGTCTTTTTTTCCCACATTGCTGGTAATAAATATCAAACAGTCATAACTGACGGTCACAAACCATGCATCCACACGTCAACGAGGTTCAGAAATTTCCTCTCATTGTTAATTGTTGGTTATACATACCTAGACCAAATACAATGTTTTGTAACCCACCACTTGAACAGGATTTAGCCAAAGCAAACAAAGACTAAAGCTATTTAAGAATTCTATAGACATAGGTAGAAGCTTATCATCCTCTTCAACAATAGGAATATTGATTGGTTTAAAAGGCGTTTGACTGGCACTAGCCAAATGAAATACATGTAGCACCAACTTGAGGTACCTATGAATACGATCTTTATGCACATTTTACACTGTAACTCAGAATACAATTTGCCGACTTTAAGGCTGGTTTGTGGCAGACGGTCACATATTGAAGAGCAGGGGCCTTAATTTTGAATGTTTCGGTTATCTGCTCAGTGACATACTTTATGTGACTAGTAGAGGTCACTGAGCAAGAAGAAGAAGAAGAAGAAGAAGAAGAAGAAGAAGAAGAAGAAGAAGAAGAAGAATAAGAAGAATAAGAAGAAGAAGAAGAAGAAGAAGAAGAAGAAGAAGAAGAAGAAGAAGAAGAAGAAGAAGAAGAAAAAGAAGAAAAAAATAATTATTGGTTATAAAATGGAATAGAAAACGTGTACCCTATAATGCTAGAGTAAACAAAAACAAACAAAAAACACCTAAAACACATGTTTTTGGCCCATATTTCCCAAATATTGCTAATATGAGTTAACCAAACCTTGCTGTTGGTTTTTATCTTGTTTTTTCATTGTTTGTAATTTGCTTAAGTAATATTATAAAGAATTCTTTCTATGAATTTACACTCCATTTCCGACATTATATCCGGTCGATCTAATTTGTTATTGGCAACAGGTTGACCTTGCTTTAAAAATGATTACATTAACTTAAATGCAAATTTGCAAATTACTGATAAATTAATAATCGGTGAATTCGATTCAATGCCATTATGATGCGTTAATATAATACGTAGTCCGCTTACGCTACGGCATTGAATGGACTCGAGATTAGCACATGCTACGGGCGGGATTACTCAGTGTGTATAAGGATAACGCTGTTTAATTCATAAGCATGATGAATTTCACGCTTGTCTGTTGTTTTTTAATTAATTAATGTGTTTTCCATTTGAGATGATATAATAATTACTATATAATAAATTATGACTACTTATGAATTATAATCTTTTCTCGTATTACCATATAAATTAAACAGAGCACACAATCATGTATAAAGGCCCTGTCAACGTCAACGTGTGCGATTATTTTTTTCAGTTGTGGGCCTATACGTAACTTTGCGTAAATTTCCGTAAATTTCCAATATTCGACAAGGGGATATGGTACGTGCATCGTGCAATTGTCTCCCCAACGTTATGCAAATGCATTTGATTTATTTTTCTGACCCTATTAAAGCTCATATTTAACCATTTTAGCATAACAAATCATTTTCCAGACATACACTCTTAAAAAATGATCTACTAATTTTTTAATAAAAACTTGTCAAATTTGACAAGGAAATCTATTCCGAAGGGGAAATAACAGATTTCTCTTCAAAATGAATTGGATATCTCTAAAAAAAAATTGGATAATCTCATCAAAATGACAAGAAACTCATCAAATTTGATAAGATGCCTTGTCAAAAATGACCCAACTTATTTGATTTGAGTAGTTTGTCTTGTCAAAAATGAACAAAAAATGAAATTTGAATAGTTTGTCTTATCAGGGGGGACATAGCAGAATGGATAATCTTGTCAAATAATGAGTTGGAGATTTTGTCAATTTGTTAACATAAACGGAAACTATTCATTTTAATAAGATTGTCGGTTCAAAGTAATAATATACCTAATCAAAATGAACAGTATGTCTTATCAAAACGAATAGTTACAAAAATAAATGAGTATGGATTCTGTTTTTAAAAAAATGAATAGTACGAAATTAGAGTGTATACATTTGACTGCAGCTTGTATGAGAATGGCTGTTCTTTGACTCTTTTTAATTTGTATTCATTGTGTAAATCATAAATGTGTTGTTTGTTTTGTATATTCAAATTGCTGCGAATGCCAGACCTTAATAAGAATTTTAGCTTATGAAAATAACACATTTTGTGAAGACGTTGAGCGCTTTTCAAGGAAGGCATTATTTTGCCAGTTTTATCACAGAATTGTTTTGGTGCCGTATCCCCGGTAGTAATGATAATGAGGTGATTTGACAGGAAAATGTGTGCAAGTTGTTTAATTAAATGATCAAAAATCAATAAGTGTGTGTTTTAAACATGTTTGCAGCTCTATCATTATAGATAAGAAATAAACGGTAATACATTATCCTTTACACCGAAGTAACATGAGTAATGTGTCCGTAAATAATTGACGAGGCACAGCCGTTATTTAAACGTTTTTGCTGCCGAGGACACATTATCTGCCGATGCTGCATCCTCTAATTCTATTCTATTACCACAAAAATAGTGCGATTTAAAGAGAAAATATCACTTTTTGCTCAAATATTTGAAGTTGTTTACCTCAAGGTACGCCAAAGCGTACGTGATAGCGTGCATTGCGGAAAAGTTGAACGCGTAACCACGCGAATTTTTGCGAGAAGAACATAAAGTTCGTTGCCCTGACCACATGATTGTTAATTATATTACCTCCACAACCCATTTAGAGAATATACGATAGGAATTGTTGTTTTTACTAACCTCTACCTATGATAGACGATAGGCAGGTCCAATATTTTGAGTAGTGGATGCCGGCGCATTCTCATTCTGATGCTGGTTTCATACTACCCTGCCGCTTGCCGCTGAGCGGCGTGGCGCACGCGCATTGCAGACAAACGGACACAATAAGGGCTTGTCATTGGTTGAAACGCCCTGCAGCGTGCCGCAGCGGCAAGCGGCAGGAAAGTATGCTGGAGGCTTTAATTACCGTCATAAAAACTCCCTTTATTATCACGTATTCTGTTGCGAGTACTGCTAGCGCGTGCGAATATTCCGCAATAGTCTACGCATACAACGCGATACATACGCGCACCTCTACGACACCCGAAATCATGCGATTGTCCAATCAGATTATGTGTCTACGAACTAGACCACCCCACTGACTAAGAATATTCAATATCGTGCAGTGTGATTTGTTGCAACGCATCACGTGAAAGACAGAGTGGTCAGGGCCCCAGACAAACAAGTATGTCTATGGTCAGGGCAATGAAATTTATGTTCTTCTCGTACAACAGCGCACAGCGAAGCGCGATGGAGCATATTTGCACCCGTACACATTCTACGCAAAGCATTACGCAATGTTTCCGCAATACCCGCTGTCACTTATGCTTTGGCTACGTATAAGCGCTCCACCATGAGGTAAACAACGTCAAACATTTTGTGGTAAGAATAGAAATATAGGGTGCCGCATTATCCTTTACACCTAAATAATGTGTCCTCGGCAGTAAAAACGGCTGCGCCTCACCCATTATTTACGTTTTTACTGCCTCGGACACATTATTTGGGTGTAAAGGATAATGGATTACCCTTTATTTCTTATTCTATTACTCTTACGACCCATTATTCAAAATCGCGCACTGTGATTTGTTAAAACACGTCACGTGAGAGCCCATTATTCTGCAATAATGGGTCAAGCGCAGTAACACATTCTACGCACAGCTATACACTTGGTTACGCGTGTAATATTTCCGCGATACGCGTGCGCACTCCACCTTGAAGTAAACAACTTAAAATATTTGTGCCAAAAAATGATATTTTCTCTTTAAATCGCCCTGTTTTCTGGTAATAGAATAGAAATAAAGGGTGCAGTATTATCCTTTACACGCAAATAATGTGTCCTCGGCAGTAAAAACGTTTAAATAATGGGTTCGGTTGCGCCTCACTCATTATTTACGTTTTTACTGCCTCGGACACATTATTTGGGTGTAAAGGATAATGCATTACCCTTTATTTCTTAAATTAAAGGCGACGCGTTTCAACAAATCACAGTGCGCGCTTTAGAATAATGGGTCGTGGAGGTAATAGAATTCAATATGTTGTTAAAAAAAATAAGACAAAATTACGACCTCAAAGTGCAGAAATTACCGTTTTGCTTGGCACTGTGGAAGCACTCGGGTTGTTTTTTTGGTTTTTTTTTTTTTTTTTCTTATAATTCTTATTCATTTTGTGTTTAAACAGTACAAAACACACAAAAAAACTTTTAAGTTTTAAAAAGGGGCATTTCGTGATCCACAGCCTCATCCCCCCACTTTTCTCAAAAAAATTTGAGATTTTTATATCACTGGAAACCTTTGGCTACATAATGTTTATATACAAAATATTTCTTGCAGATTAATTCGTTTTGCAAAGATATCGTGAAATTTGAATTTCGTTCTGGTGCACCAGAACGAAATTACAACGCATTGTCTATGGAGCAGTGTAATACACATAATCATGCATAACTCGCAAACGCAAAATCGGAATGAACTGAAATTTTGGGAATAGGCTTATTTCGTAGATATGTACTGAAAAATATCATAAAAAGAGGATGCTAGGATCACGAAATACTCCTTTAAGGAGAAAGAAAATAAAATGTATATTTTTTTTGTTTTTACAATATTTTCTTACACAAGAGATATAAGAAATATATTCAATTTATTTATTCTCTAATAGTTCGCAAACGTACAGATAAAATATTTTTAATATTCCCCTGGTATTAATATTAACGTTCATTTCTTTTCTCTGCTTTGTTAATAAGACAATTTTAGCTTATTCATTTGATTTTTGAGATGCCTCAGAACGTGGAAAAAAATTACATCTATGACCCTGTACACAAAAGGCAAATGGCGTCATTTGCGTAAGATTTAATTTGCGAACATAATGTATAAGCTCATTCCTTCATTCAATTAAGATTAAATTTGCTACATTCATTTGCTGAAAAATAGGTCTTTTGATTAAGTGTTTGCTTAATTCGATTGAAATGGTTGCTTTTCAATAAATTAATGGTTTGGTGAACGGGTTAGCGTATATGCAGGGGTTCTATGATCTGTCTTTGTTTTGGTCCCAAAAAGACCAAAGAAAAAACCCTGTTTATTTGCAAGAGACAAAAATGTTCAGATCTTTTGTAAAACTTCGTGTACATGGTGTATGTATTTAATACGAAAAGTCACAATTTATTATGATGGTCGGCTTTTTTCTCCCGGATATACACTTCAAGTACGTAACATAAGATTTATAAAGTCTTCGTAGTTTACTTCGAGGACTGTTAAAATATTAAAAATGTCAATTAATAATAATTTGTATTATATCTCGAAATTGTTTGATATCAGAATTACATTCCTCGTATTCAGAATGCATTTCGATATGTCAGGTCCCACAAAATAACTGTGCAAAGTTATTTGAACATGGCACAAATGGTTTGAGTAACCTTTCTCTAAATGGCATTTCGTAAGGGCACGAGCCCTTAAGAGGAACTATCTGTTATTTTTGAGAATATAATTGCCACGGTCAAAAATAGATTTTCTTTATACTTTCATATTTGATGGACCTTGACCTCAAACTAACACACATGGGATAAAATTCGGAAAAATATCCCCGTTGCCATGGTAACAGGCAAATTTCAATTTTAGGCCTATTTTCACAATTTTTGCATTTTTCAGCAGTCAAATTGTCAAGTTTTGAAGCCAGTGTTACTAATATACACAATATAAATATGATTTTTTCTTTATAAGGTATGAATAGGTCAAACCTTAGATGCCGCAATGAAAGTATAAAAATAATCACCAGATGTCAGGGTGGGTTATACCATTTATTTGAAATAGGGGTGTTTTTCAATTTTTTCAAAGTATGAAAATATACCAACTTTGTATAGCTCATAAACCATATGGTAGTGTTCCGATTTCAACATCGACCACAGCATGTTGAGATGATACATTGGTCTTATGAAAAAGTTACATTTGAGCTTGGGGAAAACACATCTGTATATACAGTGTTGCCAGACATTTTCCTATTTTTCGAAATTCAACACAAATCTCACCTTAAGTTAAATGATGTGAAAATGAAACATCATCCTTTCAAAGAACATTTATTAGAAAGAGAGTTTTTATTCATATCAAATTTGATTAGTTATAATGGTCAGTGTTGTTCTAAACCACATGGGTGTTGCCATAATTGGGGTTTAATTGTGATTTGTGGATATTTTCAACTTTTTACAAGTCATAAAAATACCAAAATGCATTTCTATAATAAAGAAAGAAACATCGACCTCGTCATGTTGAGATGATATATTGGCCTTATGAAAAGTTATTTTGATCTGGGGGCGGGGTAAGACATCAGTTTATACAGTGTTGCCAGATAAACCACATGGGTGTTGCCATAATTGGGGTTTAATTGTGAGGTGTGGATATTTTCAATTTTTTACAAGTCATAAAAATACCAAATTGCATTTCTATAATAAAGAAAGAAACATCGACCTTGTCATGTTGAGATGATACATTGGCCTTATGAAAAAGTTATTTTGATCGGGGGGGTAAAACATCAGTTTATACAGTGTTGCCAGATATTTTCCTATTTTTCAAAATTCAACACAAGTCTCGCCCTAAGTTAAAAGATATGAAAATGAAACTTCACCTTCATATGGAACATATCTTTTTAGAAAGAAAGTTAATTTCATATTCAATGTTATCATCTGGGATGGTCAGTGTTATTTCTAAGCCATATGGGTGTTGCCATAGCTGGCGTTTAATATGACAATTTAGATATTTCCAGCTTTTTACAAGTCTTAAAAATAGTACACATCCTTAAAATTATTGTGGAATGAACGCAATATTAAGGTTCAAAATTACCATAAGAACACTTAGTATGTGAATTTAAATTTTAAATTTGAGTTCGGAAAATATTTCCTTCTATACAGTATTGCCAGTTATTATCACATATATTCAAAATTCAACGTATGTCTCACTTTAGGATTTATATTGTTTAAATCGCTGCCATGAATAAACCACATGGATGATGCCACTATAAACATGATAAATGGAGTTAATAGTGAAATGTGGATACATTTTCAATTTTAAAATGACACCTTATTAAAGTTACAGCCATAGTATTCCAATTTTTCACAAAAAACACCCAAAAAGCACACAAATTTGTCCTAATTTGGCGCTTTTATGGGCACTTTGCCTTAATGCACCCAATTTGGTGTATTGTCTCCACTGCAAACCCACCAATCGACATACCAAAGTTGCTAAGGTACCCCCGAAACCGTGGCACATCCCCGTATACTAGTACCTTTAACCAGGGAGAACCCCCTCCGGGGTCATGTCATAGGTATACTGTGCCCAGTAGTCCTCTTTTTCTACTTGAAACGGATATTTCCTCAGACAACTTTTATCAACATTTGGTGATTTTTTATTTTGCTTTAACCCTGCAAGTATCTGCAAAAGTGTTGTTCATATAAATCTCCTTCAGTCTTGAAAGCTTAATTTTAGTTGCTTCCTTTTTACAAGCTCATACAAATTCATGTCATCAATGAGCAGGGGATGCTTGAATGACAGAGAATTAGCAACAATATCATGCAACATTTCAATGGTCATTTCTTCTTCATACTTTCGACTCTCCTGCGAGCTCCTCTCGGGAAAGGTAACTGGACATTAATTTGTCTGGCTGTGAAAAGGCTCTGTGCGTTATTGTCTTTGACTATTCTCATATCTTTCGAGACATTTGCTGGATCTATATAGGCCCTAGTTTTTTGCCCATTTCTTCCCTAGGCCTATATCTTTTTTGCAAGTAGGGCCTATAGTTGGGATGTGTGCTTTAATAATATGGGGTAGGCGTAATTTAAACATTATCTTACTCTTATATGCATCTTTTTGCAATGTAACAATCTTATGTTATTTTAATTTATTTTAGCCTAGCTAGTATGTGTATATTGGTAAAAACATTATGGCTTTTATGTATATTTTAAAGTAGGGGGCCTATACATGTTTGATGTTTTCTGTGTTGTATTTTAAGGGGTTGGTCCGGGGTTGGTCACCCACCTTTTGCACAGTATTTTGTCAGACCTGAGAGCACATCAGACATACCAAATTGCATTTTGAATACGAGGAATGTCCTTCTGATATAAAATAATTTTGATTTTTTTAAATTCGCGATACAATAAAAATTTTAGGGTAAATTATGCATATTGAATTTTTTTTTTTTTGACATATTACAGTTAATTTAATAAATCTATCGATGATGTGTATGTAGCTGGGATGAAAAGCCGACCACTAATCAATTAATTAATGTTAATTGAAAAATTTGACCTTTCATAGTGAAGATATAGATTTTTCCCCAAAAGACCTTAGGTGTTTTGGTGAAAAAATCTATATCTTCAATACGAAACGTCAAATTTTCATATGGACGGCTTTTCATTCCAGCTACATACACTTTAAGTACATATCACTAGATTTATACAATTTACTTTTGAGATCTGTTAAATTTCAAAAATATCAATTTTTAATCATTTGCCATAAAATTTGTTTTATATCGCAAATTTCAATATATGTCTGATGTGCTCTCAGGTCCACAAAAAATATGTGAAAACGTCGCTATTTGAACCCTTATGACTTATAAAAATATTGACATCTCACTATTAAACCCTAATTATGGCAACACCCATGTGGTTTGGAACAACACTGACCATTTATACAACTGATCAAATTTAATATGAAAGTAAATTTCATTTTAATAAACTTTCCTTGTGAAGGTGAAGTTTCATTTTCGCATCATTTAACTTAAGGTGAGACTTGTGTTAAATTTCGAAAAAATAGGAAAATATCTGGCAACACTGTATAAACATATGTTTTCCCCAAGCTTAAGTGTAAATTTTTCATAAGACCAAATATGTATCATTTCAACATGGTGAAGTTGATGTTTCACTTCCACATATTTTTTAAGGAATGCATACCATGGTATTTTGGTATTTTTAAAACTTGTAAAAAGTTCAAAATAACCACATCTCGCTATTTAACCCTAATTATGGCAACACCCATGTGGTTTGGAACAACACTGACCATTTATACAAGTGATCAAATTTAATATGAAAGTAAATTTCTTTCTAATAAACTTTCATTTTCAACCTAAGGTGAAACTAGTGCTGAATTTTGAAAAAATAGGAAAATATCTGGCAACACTGTATAAACAGATGTTTTTCCCCAAGCTCAAATGTAAATTTTTCATAAGACCGATGTATCGTCTCAACATGATGAGGTCGATGTTTGATTTTCACATCTTTATTTTAGGAATGCATGCCATTGTATTTTGGCATTTTTAAGACTGAAAAATAGCTGAAAAAGCTGAAAAAAGCTCAACATACGTTGAATTTTGAATTATGTGATAATATCTGGCAATACTGTATAGAAGGAAATATTTTCCGAACTCAAATTTAAAATTTAAATTCACATACTAAGTGTTCTTAGGTTAATTTTTAACCTTCATATTGCGTTCATTCCACAATAATTTTAAACGTGTGTACTATTTTTACGACTTGTAAAAAGCTGGAAATATCTAAATATTGTCATATTAAACGCCAGCTATGGCAACACCCATATGGCTTAGAATAACACTGACCATCCCAGATGATCAAATTGAATATGAAATTAACTTTCTTTCTAAAAAGATATGTTCCATATGAAGGTGAAGTTTCATTTTCATATCTTTTAACTTACGGCGAGACTTGTGTTGAATTTTGAAAAAATAGGAAAATATCTGGCAACACTGTATAAACTGATGTTTTACCCCCCGATCAAAATAACTTTTTCATAAGGCCAATGTATCATCTCAACATGACGAGGTCGCTGTTTCTTTCTTTATTATAGAAATGCATTTTGGTATTTTTATAACTTGTAAAAAGTTGAAAATATCCACAAATCTAAATAAAACCCCAATTATGGCAACACCCATGTGGTTTAGAACAACACTGACCATTATAACTGATCAAATTTGATATGAATAAAAACTCTCTTTCTAATACATGTTCCTTGAAAGGATGATGTTTCATTTTCACATCATTTAACTTAAGGTGAGATTTGTGTTGAATTTCGAAAAATAGGAAAATGTCTGGCAACACTGTATATACAGATGTGTTTTCCCCAAGCTCAAATGTAGTTTTTTCATAAGACCAATGTATCATCTCAACATGCTGTGGTCGATGTTGAAATCGGAGCACTACCATATGGTTTATGAGCTATACAAAGTTGGTATATTTTCATACTTTGAAAAAATTGAAAAACACCCTATTTCAAATAAATGGTATAACCCATCCTGACATCTGGTGATTATTTTTATACTTTCAATGCGGCATCTAAGGTTTGACCTATTCATACCTTATAAAGAAAACAGTATATATATATTGTGTATATTACTACACTGGCTTCAAAACTTGACAAATTGACTGCTGAAAAATGCAAAAATTGTGAAAATAGGCCTAAAATGAAAATTTGGCTGTTACCATGGCAACGGGGATATTTTTCCCAAATTTATTTCATGTGTGTTTGTTTCAGGTCAAGGTGCATCAAATATGAAAGTTTAAAGGAAATCCATTTTTTGACCGTGGCAAACATTTTAAAAAAATTCTCCAAAATAACAGATAATGCCTCTTAAGTAGGCACTCTGGTTCTCAACCCTCGCTATCCATTTCATATTGAACTGTCCCACGTACCCAACTCACAACAAAAATTAATGGAAAAGCGATATCCAGTTCATAATTCTATAAATAATGGTTCAAAATATTACTGATTTTAAGGATATCATCCGAGGTGATTAATGTAACTTTTATTATTGCGTAATTTATGTTTCTGGACTCATGAAGTTGGTGCTGATGAATTGTTTATTTATCGGAAGAACAATATTTATATGTCTTCGTTAGTTTACTGGTATTTTTGTATTTTGGTCGCATACCGGTGACACTCTGCGGGGCTATTCCATTTAAAATCCAGCCAAAGTCCTCCATAGAGGGAGTATGAGTTTTGAATACAATAAACAATTGGGGAATACAAGGGGAATATGGGTTTCAAAATGATTAACCGACTTACATTTTTAAAAAAACATACTCCCTCTGTGAAAGATATTGCCAAAATCTTCCACAGAGGTAGTGTGGATTTCAACTGGAATAGTCCATTATGGTCCCACACTATTTTCATAAAATGGAATGGTCTTGAAAAAGGAGCGGCAAATCACAATTTAACACCACGATATTTTCTGGAAAGGCATGAAAGACAGCCGGAATGAGGACAAGTTCTTTCATCGTGGTCAAAAATATTCACATTCTACAACAACAACACCATGTTTATTATGTATTGCAGCTCCAGTGACACCTCGTTAATTTCTGTTGGATGTTTAGAAATAGGTATTAACATTTTACCACAGAGAACCTACTCTTGAGAGGGCACTCTATTCACGTGGTTTCTTTTCCAACGCTAAAAGATCACGAATTTTGGTGGTTTGCAAATGAAAAGTGTCCGCACTATCGATTGATTACGTAACTGTTATGAATAATTTATTAGGTTTTTCAAATAAAAATGATGCAATCGCCTCGACCCATTAATACATTATTATCTGTATTATCAAAGTAATTGGAATAGCAATACGGTGAGTTCACTGAACTACGCCCTAATACTGATGGAGTTTTAATGGCGTTAATCCTCTCCATACACAGATGAACAAATACAATAGATGAAGGTCAACACGTATGACCTCCTATGTGACATGTAATATGTGATGTACAAAAACTTGAATATCATAAAGATCAGTATTCGTTTGTGCATATGAACTGCACGTTTGCGTTGCTAAATATTACTCATTATATATTATGACAAATATTGGTATTATGACAATACGGTATATACATTGTATATAAAACGACTAATAGATCCTGCTATCATGGCGTCAGGTCAATGTTCATCATATCCCGTATGTTTCTTAAAATTCACTCATATTTGAGACAAATTGCTGTGCCCATTTTATAGGTGCACAGGTAGATCCGTGTTGTTTTTATTTTCATTTCTTTTTAATGAAAGAATTAAGATTTTCCACTGCACGGGGGCCACAAGGGTGATACTAATTTTAATGCTATATTTTCAAAACGAATACGTGTTCCCGGTTGGCTCTATAGCGATTTCATAGAAAAGGTATTTCTAGTACAATGCAGCGTCGGACTCTAGCTGAGAGCGTAGCCTAAGTCATTATAGACTCCAATAATGGCTCTCCATACACAAATGAACAAACACAAGGAGGGTAGTCTCCTCCGTGGCCTGCTTGATTTCGATGGAGCGAAACCAAATTGGCTGCGGAGGAGACGGGTCATTTTGCCATGCAAATGAGCTGAGTGTCGTAGCCCTGATTTTACTTTGAAAAATCAATATAAGTGGAAGTTTTCACGCCCCGAGTAATAGGCTTATTCCTATACCAAGAACAATAATTATGAGGTGTCACTGGAATTAGATAATAATGGAAAATGAGATCTTCAAAAATTGATTAAAAAATTGATTAAAAAGTTAATGAAAGAAGTTAATAACAAATGTTATGACGCAGTACAGGCAGATCCGGGGGTGTCTCACCTTTGGTTTGGGTAGAGATATGCAACTGAGACTTCGAAATACCTCTCGACTTTAAACCAAATTAGACGAAAAACTGACCCAAAATTAATTCCATTTTTGGAAAATTTTGCTAAAAAACGATGAAAATTGGCACTTTTTCGAAGAAATTCTTAAACCAAATTTTCATGAAATTGAGGGTCATCAATAAACCAAAATGGCTGAAAATGCACCCGAGTCTTAACTAAATGGCTCAAAATGCAATGTTCTACCAATGTATTCCTCAAAGGCAGTATGTGTAGCTTTAACAACACCAGGCACAAAAAGAAACTCGTCAGTTATAGTCGGCCTTGCTGTTAAACAACCTGATAATTTTGAATTATTCTGAAATATACATTTTGTTAATTGGACTTTGCTTTCTCAATTGACACCCTGTTTGTGAAAATTGAGCAAGAATTGATCAAGATATGCGCCTCCAAACCCACAAACCCCAAAATCAAAAGTTGCCATTTTAACGATTCAATTGTGCCTGTGGCACTATGTGCGTTATAGATTGGCTCGTGGTGCTTGTGTGCAATACAACCATGCGTTCCCATTGAAAATCGTTGAAATTGCAACTTTTGATTTTGGGGTGTGAGGGTTTGGAGGCGCATATCTTGATCAATTCTTGTTTGATTTTCACGAACAGGGTGTCAACTAAGAAAGCAAAGTCCATTTAACAAAATGTATATTTCAGAATAATCTAAAATTATCAGGTTGATGAACAGGAAAGAAAACTATAACTGATGAGTTTCTTTTTGTGCCTGGTGTAGTCTTATCACCACGGGTTGGCCGTACGTTTTTGCAACGACTGAGGCACTTGTCAGTGTAGCTTAAGGGTACCGATACATCGAGGGTTGAGAACCAGAAAGCCATTTAGAGATAAACAACTTCTAATACTTTTGCGAACTAAACCGATTTACAACTCGCATTGTAAGTGTCTGATTTAACTCACATAGAGGTTATCCATGTTCTATAGACGAATCTCATTTACGCATTCCATTATCTCTATTGTATATATTATTCTATTAATCCTCCTTGTCCTTGCATCTTCTGTAGGCGTTAGGCGGCGTTTATTTGCACAATTGGGCGGTCAAAACACCAGTTTGGTGCAGCGGGGACCCAGTAATGGCCGACCAAATCCTGACCATGACTTGGCTCGTGAGATTTGTCTATAAGCAGTCCCAGAACAACGCCAAATATGGATTAAAAGACCTTTGACCTTGGATGTACAACAGCATCTAATGGGAAACTGTGCACATCAACAAACACCATTTCTATCAAAAAGGCAACGTCTGATATAATTTGAAACCACATAAATTACTAGAGTTGGTTCTTCTCTTGGATTTGGACCAAGCTTTAGAATATCGAATGTTGCGTTTTGAAATAAAACAAACCAGAAATTTATCACCCATTGTAAAAGATATGGCACATGTACCGAATACATGTACATACATTGGCTGACCTTGTGGATTGCCTGGCCCAGCCATGCTAACCACATAAGGAGATTATACGATTAACCTAGTGCAGTGACAATAATTGTCATAGCAGGGTATTATTATGTAATACTCCTGATCCATATTTGGCGTTCTCTTGGACTGATAAGCTGCATATCAGCGACTGCTATACCTTGTTTAGGACTTTCAAAAGAAGTACCTGCATCTGCAACTATGAATGTTTCAAAATAGCCCGCCAATGCCATGCAGGTAAATCCGAGGTCATGCGTTGAATTGGTTTGAATGAGGAATACTACGGGAACCAGCTCCTTTTCTTAGAAGTCACACATGAGTAAAGTGGATAACCTCTTTTTGGTCCTATAGACGAATCTCACGAGCCAAGTCATGGTCAGGATTTGGTCGGCCATTACTGGGTCCCCGCTGCACCAAACTGGTGTTTTGACTGTAGAATAATGTATAAAATAGAGATAATTCCGCAGGTAATCCCGTCGCATCTATTCATACATAGTCCTTTGGTCACAAGTATTAGACATCCCTTTGAAGTACCGTTTGATTAGGTGTATGACTAATTTCAATATGTTTATGAGAAAAATAGAGCCTTTCACTCAGGGGCGTAGCAAGAGCATCAGGGGCCCATGGACAAGGAGCAGTACCGGGGCCCTTGTAACCAGTGTTGGATTTATCTTATGTAGACCCTGGGCCAGGCCAAAATTCGGAGGCGGGGGAATAACATATTTTGTTACGATGTTAATAGGACATTTGCGCGCAAAGCACGCGAAAAAATTAAATTTCAGACTATTTTAGCCCAGATCACTGAACATAAATTTTGCCATTTGAATGCGCGCGAAGCGCGGACAATTTAACAATTTTACCCTATTTTGGCCAAAAACATGCTGTTATTGGGGTTAAAAGAAAGATGCATAGGGCAATTTTGGGGGCCCTGGACACGGGCCCATCTGACCCAGTGGTAAATTCGGCCCTGCTCTCCATTATCAGCCCTTATTTAATTTTTGCTTTTGGGCTCGGGCCCCTGAACCCTCGGGGCCCATGGACTTCGTCCACCCTGTCCCCCCGCTTGCTACGCGCCTGCTTTCACTTGAAATCAATACATTACATAATCATGATCATTATCATTAATAAAAACACTGTAGACTAACAATATCCTCATGTATAAATGTCGGTAATTCCATTAGGAATTAGTCACATTTACAACAAAAAAAACATTTACATGTTCTTTTTGCATGAGTGCTTGAAAGGGATGACATGTTATGTTATACGTGAGTTTTAAAGAATTTGATTTTCCAAATATATCAGGTCACCTTCCTTTAATTGTATTCACGATATTTTGACATAGAACGACCCCATTTGTAAATTCACCACTACTATTTCTCTTTTCCTATATTTCAACAGTGTACAGCTGCAACTGGAACGCGGGTATTGTTTGACCAGCTATTTCATGAGCCTCAAAACTGATTCTAATTGGAGATGGTTGCTCAACCTCAACACAAGCTATTGCCGGTACTTCGTACCACTGGAATCTGAATGTGGTAAGAAAACACATCCAAGAAAGTCTCGACCTCTTTTAGGGTCCATAACTTTGATCACAATTAACTTAAGGGATCTGGAATGAGCGTTTTGAGCGTTTCGACAGTATTTTTTATGGAACATGAGAGCACCTCAGACGTATCGAATTGCATTCTGAATACGAAGCATGTCTTTCTGATATCAAATAATTTTCATTTTTGAAAATCACGATATAATACAAATTTTATGACAAATTATAAAAATTTGATATTTTTCAAATGTTTGATATATAACAGTCCTCGAAGTAAATTTTATAAATCTAATGATATATTCTTAAAGTGTATGTAGCTGGGAGGAAAAAGCCGACGATCAATTGAAAATTTAGACCTTTCATATTGAAGATATTGATTTTTTCCCCAAAAAGACCTATTTTTTTTGGTGTTTTGGTAAAAAAAATCCATATCTTCAATACGAAATGTCAAAATTTTCAATTGATCGTCGGCTTTTCATCCCACCTACATACACGTTAAGTATAAATCATCAGATTTATAAAGTTTACTTCGAGTACTGTTAAATATCAAAAATATCAATTTTAATGATTTGCCATAAAATGTGTATTACATTGCGAATTTCAAAAAATCAAAATTATTTGATATCAGAATGACATTCTTCGTATTCAGAATGCAATTCGATATGTCTGATGTGCTCTAATGTCCCAAAATAAATACTGTCCAAACGTTCATACCCCTTCCCTTAACTCAATAAATTAATATGGACGTGTGTAAAATTTTGTTAGCTATGGTATGATACCAAACGTGTGTAAAACAATATCGGAATAATTGGAAAATTAATGATTGAATGGATATGGTGCGATTCCAAAATGTTGCAGTATCATTTATTATATATGTGACGTGTCATGTCAAAAGGAGACACTTTTGGGCAGCATCGTAAATGGAGAAATAGCCAAAAATCTGCCCGGGGGTGACTTTTTCACAATTTGAGTTTGTTGCAAATTTGTGATGTTATTAATGTAAAAAATATTGTCTGATAGTTTCAAACCGGAATATAACTGGCATCTTGTATTTTTTGAGACATTTTTGAAGGTAATTCCTATTCTCAACATTGTCAATAATATTTTTGAAGGCCGATATCTCAATTTCCAATTTTATAATACCATAACTTACGAACTCAATATCTTCGCTTTGGAATGTCCGATTTCATTGGGGGAAACGGCATTGTGGAGCAAAATATCTCTAATTTAAGATATGTAAAACCTCAAAATTGATAACCTGCCCAAAAGTGTCTCCTTTTGACACGTCATATATGTTAAAGGATACGTGTTAAGGGCTCGGTCACCCACCATTGCACAGTATTTATTTTGGGACCTGAGAGCCCATCGGGAACACCAAATTGCTTTCTGAATACGAGGAATGTCCTGCTAATACCAACTAAATTTGATTTTTGGAAATTCGCGATATAATACAATACAATTTGTGGCAAATTATTAAAATTAACATTTTTGACATTTAACAGTGCTCGAAGTAAACTTTATGTACTTAAAATGTATGTAGCTCGGAAGAAGGTCTTCGAGGACTGTTAAATGTTATTACCCCCTCCCAAAAAAAAAATCAAAATTATTTGATATCAGAAGAACATTCCTAGTATTCAGAATGCAATTTAGTGCGTCTGATGTGTTCAATAATATCCCAATTGAATGACATGACACGAGCTGTTGAAATTAATACAAGTGTAATAATTTTCATCATCTAAATTTATATCTAAACATTTGAATGTTGACATAACAGGTGTCGTACGCAGCAATAGCTCCAACTCTCTCCAACCGAATAGACTACCCGTACTTCTATAGATCCGTTATGCCAGATACTATGTTTAACGCCGCTAGGATCCGTCTTATGAAGGAATTTGGATGGAACAAAGTTGGTACGATACATGGAAAACATGAAATCTTCTCATTGGTATGTATGCTGCTTACCGTGTTGATAAAAATTGGGGGAAAAAAGTTTTGAAATTCAAATTAATTTACCTAACATTTAGCTGAAACACAAATTTAGCTGTGTTATGTTTGATGAATCTGTTATTCCACACAGACACTAAACTGAGAAAAATCAATTTGAAAATTTATTGTGAAATTGTTGGATATCAGGTTCATGCACAGGCCCACAGATATGGCAAAGAGAGGGGAGGGAGAGAGGGAGGTGCAGTTCTACCTAGACCCGTAGATCCAGTGGCATAGCCAGCTGGGGAGGGGTGTTAGGAGGGAGATTAGGGGGTGTGGTTCTTCAAGGTATGTTTTTCGCTCTTATACGTTGGGAATATGATTACATCTTAATTTGTGGTTTATAAAGCGTTTTGTGATAACTGTAATAATTGTAAGGTAAATCGTTTGTATAATAATAATAATAATAATAATAATATTAGGGTAGGTGCAGGTAATATGGGACAGCAGGTAATATGGGACACCGTTTTCATTTTAACAAAAAGTAGCTTAGAGAAGGTAAACACTTTAAGTTGATTTGTTAAGTGTTTAGAGACATCAATTGTGCTTCTAGAAATGCAGTTTTGGAGTCTGTGTATCAAACTCTTGGAAATCAATGCCAAAAAGAGTGAAATTGCCCAAAAAATTATGTCGTTTTTTTTGGCCTGATATAAAATCAATGACGTCACATTTTATGATTGTGTATCCAAAAACTCTGGTACTGAGGGGCATTTGTCATTTTTTATGATCTTTAGGTGATGGGTAAAGCTTATCAGCAGGTAAAATTCCACTGACAAGTGGCACTTTCCTTTTATAAATGATTATTTTCTCTGATTTTCAACTGAATGGGTGCAGGTAATATGGGACACATAGGAAATTGTGTGCATTGTCAATGCGAAAAGCAAAACTATTTAGAAAATTGAATTTTCTTGTAGAAATTTGCATTTAACATTCAAAATCATGTAACAAAAATGTTTTTAGAACAAAAGAGTGATTTTCTGAACTTTTGATTTTCACCATAGAGATAACACAGTGTCCCATATTACCTGCACATGCAGGTAATATGGGACACTTGACGATGACGTCATTTTGACGTCATAGCGTCCAAACAAATATAAAAACAAGGTAACATTGCCTGTTTTATTAATCTTAAAGGACAGGTTGTTCATCATAACAATCTCTTGTGGGCATATCTTCTTTAGTTTTTATGCAAATAAGCTAAACGTCCTTAATGGTCCCATATTACCTGCAGGTACCCTAATAATAATAATATTAACAATAATAACCGTGGTGTAATAATAACACTAATAATAATAATAATAATAACACTAATAATAATTACGATAATAATAATAATAATAATAATAATAATAATAATAGTAATTATAATTATAATGATAACAATAATAATAACAACAACAACAACAACAACAACAACAACAACAACAACAACAACAACAACAACAATAATAATAATAATAATAATAATAATAATAATAATAATAATAATAATAATAATAAAGATAATAATAAAAATATTAATTAGTCATCAATTTCTCTTTTTCTCACTATTTATTTCTCAGGTGGTTGATCATCTTATCGAAGGACTCCATGATGCCAATATCACCATCCTTACATCAGAAACCTTCGCTTCAGATGATCCTTCACATCAAATTCAAAATTTAAAGGTGAGCTTAAAGAGCTTCAAAGTTATTTGCTGTCGCTAGAGCATTTTACAATTAGGACACGGACAATAATGGGGTAAACTATACTATGATCAGCTCGTAATAGGCGGGAATTATTCGGTTTTTGTTACAGCGCGAGTATATAGAGTCCAAACTAATGCTTATACGTTATTCTTTTTTATTTCCTTTCCAGACTGTGGATGCCAAGATTATATCCGTAAATATGTATGCTACAAAAGCAAGACGTGTTCTATGCGAGGTAAATAATATATACCTCATTTAATTATAGATTCCTGCTATCTGATTGGTTGAAAGTACGGTCAATGAATTAGCTATTCCCTACCAACGAACTATTGCCCGGTCATGGAAATGAACTAATGACCGGTCTCGTGCGTCCCGATCAAACTGCGCAATCACAACGTCCACTTACATCCATTCGGTATATAAAACAAATATTGACTGCTTTATATTCGGGACATGGTTAAAATAAATTATAGGCCCGCGGTGATCTCAAAACCATGCTATGACCGGTATGGTTTTGAGATCATCATGGAGCTATAATTTGAACCATGTCCCTCATATAAATCAATGTTTATGTAATATTTTATATTGTTATATAAAAGCGAATTACATCAAAGATACACTCTACAGTACCGCGAACATGATATTAATTTAAATATATGGAAAATATATGCAAACCAATAATTTAAAATACAAGGAAATGATACGTTTGCAAAAGCGGAAATGAACAGCACTGTGGAATATGTAACAAATATTATTAATAGGACAGTACTTCAGTATATATATATATATATATAAAAAAATACATAAAACAACGTAATTATGTTATAACATTGTTTTGATTAACTATATATTATATATATATATATATATATTACACGCAAGAAATGCACAAAAACTACAATACCAAATGAGAGCAAAAACATGCTAAAACGTGAAATATACATCAGATGGATAAAGTATAAAAAATATTAAACAAAAAAGTGTACGGAATCGCACAGTGTGAAAGAAAACAACTTAAATTTTAAGTGACGCAATTATCAAACATCCGATCAGATTAAATAACGATAAATATGAACAATACTTTGACTAACATCACTGAACATCAAGACATACACATTTCATATCACATACTTTATCTCCAAACAAGGAAGCTCCTAAAATATTAAAAAATACATAAGTATCATCAAATTTAACAGCCTACGTACTGATTGCAGACTAAGTCATCAACTTAAACAGTCAATTATTTCTATACATTTTGAAGAAGGTATAAGTTGAACCATTTTTATTCATGGATTGAAATAGAACAAAGTGTGTGAAATATGAGTGAGCAGCGGACATCTCTGTGCGCTTGCGCGACGCGGGGGGGTGCCTGAGGGGTGTGAGGTCCCTGAGTCGTTGGACAATTTTACAAAATTGCGCGAAATGTAGACCAGGGAAGTATTTGCCAAAACATGGGGGACATTTCACCTGTTTCCCGTGATTGACGGCCA